>NW_027520564.1:0-29433 GCF_051991245.1 Festucalex cinctus
ACACAACTCAAGGATGAACTGGCAGTCCGCGACGACACGAGCTCTTTAGAAGGTCTCATTGAACTAACGATTCGTTTGGACAATCGTGTACGGGAACGTGGCAGAGAGCGGGCTGTTGAGCGGCGTGGAGCAGCCGTTAGCAACGACATGTCCAGACTCTCACTCGACGTCACCGAAGCACGCACCCTCCCGGGATCCCCGGACAACGGAGTGGAGCCCATGCAACTGGGTGGTGGACACCTGCACCCGGAGGAGCGTCGTCGCCGATGGGTCGCTGGTGCCTGCCTATACTGCGGTCAACCGGGACATCGAGTGGCATCGTGCCCAACGCGACCCCCACGCAAGACGCGGCCGACCGCTCGCCTGGGGGGACGTGCCGACGTGCCCCTGAAGTCCGTGAAGGAGGCAAATCCGGGTAAGCATGAACCGGGGGGAACCGAACCATGCCCGCCGTCGGGGTCTTCTCTCAGAGAAAGACGACTAGAGTTGTCGGGGGAGCTGTCTGGATACGGGTTGAGTGTTAGGGTGAGTGCGTTGATCGATTCCGGGGCAGATGACTGCTTCATAGACCCGTGTGTGGTGGAAGCTTTAGGAAGCCCGGTAGAGACTTTAGAGAAGGTCAAGGAGGTCTTCGACCTCAACGGGCACCTATTGGCGGAGGTACGACTGTCTACCGGTCCTCTGACCTTGAAACTCTCGGGAAATCATGAGGAGAGAAGGAGATTTTTTGTTATGCCGTCCCGTTCTGCGCCCTTAGTGTTGGGCCTTCCATGGCTAAGAACGCATAATCCGGAGATCGATTGGGAGAAGCCGGCTTTAGAGAACTGGAGTCCCTTCTGCCATGCCCACTGTCTGAAATCGGCAGGAGGGACTACATCGGTGCAAGCAAATTCAACTCCAGAACCGGTATGTCTCGATAACGTTCCCGAGGAGTATCGTGATTTAAGTAAGGTCTTTAGTAAAGATCGGGCACGAGCATTGCCGCCTCATCGTCCGTATGATTGCGCGATTGACCTGATTCCCGGTGCCCCATTGCCGGGTTCACGTTTATATCAGGTGTCCCAGCCGGAGCAAGACGCTTTACGGGAGTACATTAATGAATCGCTAGCGTCTGGTCAGATACGCCCGTCCAAGTCTCCCGTGGGAGCTGGTTTTTTCTTTATCGAGAAAAAAGACAAGACACTCCGCCCTTGCGTCGACTATCGTGGTTTGAATGAGATCACGGTTAAGAACAAATATCCCCTTCCCTTGCTGGACTCAGCGTTCGCTCCATTGCAGTCGGCCCGAATTTTTACTAAGCTAGACCTGCGAAGCGCCTATCATTTGGTGAGAATACGGGAGGGGGACGAGTGGAAGACTGCTTTTAAGACGTCACTCGGACACTTTGAATATTGTGTTATGCCTTTTGGTCTGACAAACGCCCCAGCAGTATTCCAATGTCTAATTAATGACGTCCTTAGGGACATGTTGAACACTTTTTGCTTTGTTTATCTCGATGATATACTGATTTTCTCACGCGACATTCAGGAGCATAGGCAACATGTTCGCCTGGTCCTCCAGCGCCTCTTGGAAAACCGGCTCTATGTGAAGGCAGAGAAGTGCGAGTTCCACGCCAAGTCTGTACAATTTCTGGGATTCATTATTGAGGGAGGGCAATTACGGGCGGATCCGGTAAAGACTCAAGCCGTGGTCGAGTGGCCGACTCCCAAGAACCGAAAACAGCTACAACGATTTTTGGGATTCGCTAATTTTTATCGTCGCTTTATCAAAGATTATAGCTTACGGGCTGCCCCCCTTACTAAACTGACGTCAAGTAAAGTACCCTTTAGGTGGTCACCTGTTGCGGAAGAGGCATTTTTGAAATTGAAACAGCAGTTTGTAAACCCGCCAGTGCTCATCCACGCTAATACAGATCTGTCTTTTGTGGTCGAGGTTGACGCGTCGGATTCAGGAGTGGGGGCGGTCCTGTCCCAGCGGTCGCCAGAAGACGGGAAGCTCCATCCCTGCGCCTTCTTCTCCCGGCGACTGAGTCCAGCGGAGGCGAACTACGACGTCGGGAATAGGGAACTTCTGGCTATCGTGCTGGCTTTACAAGAATGGCGACACTGGCTGGAGGGCGCCAAGGAACCCTTTAGGGTGCTGACGGACCACAAGAACCTGGCATACCTTCGGTCAGCCAAAAGACTTAACTCGAGGCAAGCACGTTGGGCCTTACTGTTCACGAGGTTCAACTTTGTTGTGGACTACCGCCGGGGATCCCGGAACCAGAAGCCGGACGCCTTGTCCCGGATCCACGATGCGGCCACGCCGGAGGCAGGAACTGAACCGATCCTACCCGCACATTGTTTCGTGGGGGCAGTTCGTTGGGAGGTCGAGAAGCGAGTCACTGAAGCCCAGGAAGGGCTCGCAGTGCCGGAGGAGTGCCCGGCAGAGAAACTATTCGTTCCTGACCCGGTGCGGGCTGATGTCCTACGGTGGGGTCACACCTCACGAGTGGCATGTCACCCAGGGATCAACCGGACTCTTGCCCTGATTAGCCAGCGGTTTTGGTGGGCCGACATGAAAAAGGACGTCACGGAATTCGTCAAAGCATGTACCGCTTGTGCGTGCGGGAAGTCGTCCCACCAGCCGCCGATGGGACTACTGAGGCCGCTACCCATCCCGACGCGGCCTTGGTCTCACATCTCGTTGGACTTCATCACCGGCCTCCCCCGGTCAAGGGGAAACACGGTAATCATGACCGTGGTCGACCGGTTTTCGAAACTGACTCACTTTGTTGCTCTTTCCAAACTGCCATCATCCTGGGAGACTGCTCAACTCCTCGTCCGTCATGTCTTCCGTCTTCACGGCATTCCGGTGGACTTGGTGTCCGACCGGGGTCCTCAGTTCATCTCCCAGGTCTGGAGGAAATTCTGTAAGCTGTTGGGCGCCACAGCCAGTTTGTCTTCTGGATATCATCCACAAACCAACGGCCAGACGGAGAGGGCCAACCAGGACCTAGAAGCAGCTCTACGATGTGTGTGCCTGCACAACCCGGAATCCTGGTCATCGCACCTCTCCTGGATCGAGTACGCCACGAACACTCTGCCGTCCTCTGCAACCGGTCTCTCACCCTTCAAGGCGGCGTACGGCTACCAGCCACCTCTGTTCCCTTCTCAAGAAGGTCCCATCGAACTGCCCACCATCCAACACCACCTCCGGCGGGCCCACAAGGTATGGCAGGAGACACGAGCGGCGCTATCTCGCTCAGCGGCCCGCAATAAGGAGATTGCGGACCGTCGGCGACGTCCGGAGCCCACTTACCAGCCAGGAGACAAAGTCTGGCTCTCATCCAGGGACTTGCGCCTGGCAGGGTGCTCGAAGAAACTGGGTCCGCGCTACATTGGTCCCTTCGAAATACTTACTGTCATCAATCCTGTGACTGTGAAACTCCGTCTTCCGCCTTCTCTCAAGGTGCATCCTGTGTTCCACGTTTCCCTCCTTAAGCCTGTGACTCCCAGCCCACTGAACCCGCCTGCACCCGCTCCGCCTCCTCCCCGAGTGGTCGATGGGGATCCTGTTTACACGGTCAAGGAAATCTTGGACTCGAGGTGCAGGGGCCGGGGCTTCCAGTATCTGGTCGACTGGGAAGGTTACGGACCGGAGGAGCGGCAATGGATCCCCCGCTCCTGGATCCTGGACCCGTCTTTGCTCGACACTTTCTACGCTGCTCATCCTGATAAGCCAGGTGGTCCGCCAAGGGGCGTCCGTTGAGGGGGGGGTACTGTCATGGTTCGGTTCTCAGCCTGTTGTGCTTTTGTGTGTGTGTGTGTTCCAGTGCTACCAACGAGGGGGGCGTTCCCCAGCCCCGCACCTGCATCGCGTTTGCAATCATGGCTTTAAAAGGACTCCGAGCAGCACAGCCAGCTGTCGGATTATTATTTGCTCATCTTCATGTCCAAGTGTTCTCCGCGTTTCCCTGTTGGTAAAGTTGTTTGAATCTGCCGTCGTCTTTAGTTTACTAGTATTCACGTGTGTGTTTCCGCGTCGCCTTTTGTTGTTATTCTCGTGTGATTGATTCCGTGTGCATTTCGTGTCGTCCTTGCCGGTTGCAAGTGATTTTGTTTTTTCTAGTCCTTGCTGTTAGCAAGTGTTTTTTTGTTACGTTAGTTCTCCTTGCCGTTTGCAAGCGATTTTGGTTATGTTAGTTTTCCTTGCAGTTGCAAGCGCTTTTTGTTACATTCGTGTTCCCTGCCTTTTGCAGGAGATTTGTGTTTTCCAATTCCTCCTTGCCTTTTGCAAGTGCCTTTTGTTACTTCCGTGTCCCTCGCCTGTGTGCAGGGACACCTCTGTAAATTTCGCCTACTTGCCTGCGAGCAAGCTTTTTGCAATCGGTTTATCACCAAAAATAAATCGAGATTGTTTTCCTCTTCTGAGCCTGCATTTCTGGGATCTGTTTTTCACCGACTCAGCTGAGTCGTGTCACATTCAGCTCAAATGTACACAATTGCTGATTATGGCTGTCAAATCTAAACCAAACGTTGTGCACTCAAATCTTTTGCCGTATTTAGTTTATTTTGGCATCCGGATGATGATTCTAGCATGAAATTGCTTGGGCACCTGTTAATTTTTAAGATTTTGACACATTCAGCTCAAATGTACAATCATGCGCTAAAAACGCATTTAAAGCAATGAAATGGCTTGGTGATTATGGCTGTCAAACCTAAACCAAACGTTGTGCACTCAAATCTTTTGCTGTATTTAGTTTATTTTGGCATCCGGATGATGATTCTAGCATGAAATTGCTTGGGCACCTGTTAATTTTTAAGATTTTGACACATTCAGCTCAAATGTACACAATTGCTGATTATGGCTGTCAAATCTAAACCAAACGTTGTGCACTCAAATCTTTTGCTGTATTTAGTTTATTTTGGCATCCGGATGATGATTCTAGCATGAAATGGCTTGGGCACCTGTTAATTTTTAAGATTTTGACACATTCAGCTCAAATGTACAATCATGCGCTAAAAACGCATTTAAAGCAATAAAAAGGTGATTATGGCTGTCAAACCTAAACCAAACGTTGAGTTTATTTTGGCATCCGGATGATGATTCTAGCATGAAATTGCTTGGGCACCTGTTAATTTTTAAGATTTTGACACATTCAGCTCAAATGTACACAATTGCTGATTATGGCTGTCAAATCTAAACCAAACGCTGTGCACTCAAATCTTTTGCTGTATTTAGTTTATTTTGGCATCCGGATGATGATTCTAGCATGAAATTGCTTGGGCACCTGTTAATTTTTAAGATTTTGACACATTCAGCTCAAATGTACACAATTGCTGATTATGGCTGTCAAATCTAAACCAAACGCTGTGCACTCAAATCTTTTGCTGTATTTAGTTTATTTTGGCATCCGGATGATGATTCTAGCATGAAATTGCTTGGGCACCTGTTAATTTTTAAGATTTTGACACATTCAGCTCAAATGTACAATCATGCGCTAAAAACGCATTTAAAGCAATAAAAAGGTGATTATGGCTGTCAAACCTAAACCAAACGTTGTGCACTCAAATCTTTTGCTGTATTTAGTTTATTTTGGCATCCGGATGATGATTCTAGCATGAAATTGCTTGGGCACCTGTTAATTTTTAAGATTTTGACACATTCAGCTCAAATGTACACAATTGCTGATTATGGCTGTCAAATCTAAACCAAACGTTGTGCACTCAAATCTTTTGCTGTATTTAGTTTATTTTGGCATCCGGATGATGATTCTAGCATGAAATTGCTTGGGCACCTGTTAATTTTTAAGATTTTGACACATTCAGCTCAAATGTACAATCATGCGCTAAAAACGCATTTAAAGCAATAAAAAGGTGATTATGGCTGTCAAACCTAAACCAAACGTTGTGCACTCAAATCTTTTGCTGTATTTAGTTTATTTTGGCATCCGGATGATGATTCTAGCATGAAATTGCTTGGGCACCTGTTAATTTTTAAGATTTTGACACATTCAGCTCAAATGTACACAATTGCTGATTATGGCTGTCAAATCTAAACCAAACGTTGTGCACTCAAATCTTTTGCTGTATTTAGTTTATTTTGGCATCCGGATGATGATTCTAGCATGAAATGGCTTGGGCACCTGTTAATTTTTAAGATTTTGACACATTCAGCTCAAATGTACAATCATGCGCTAAAAACGCATTTAAAGCAATAAAAAGGTGATTATGGCTGTCAAACCTAAACCAAACGTTGTGCACTCAAATCTTTTGCTGTATTTAGTTTATTTTGGCATCCGGATGATGATTCTAGCATGAAATTGCTTGGGCACCTGTTAATTTTTAAGATTTTGACACATTCAGCTCAAATGTACACAATTGCTGATTATGGCTGTCAAATCTAAACCAAACGCTGTGCACTCAAGTCTTTTGCTGTATTTAGTTTATTTTGGCATCCGGATGATGATTCTAGCATGAAATTGCTTGGGCACCTGTTAATTTTTAAGATTTTGACACATTCAGCTCAAATGTACACAATTGCTGATTATGGCTGTCAAATCTAAACCAAACGTTGTGCACTCAAATCTTTTGCTGTATTTAGTTTATTTTGGCATCCGGATGATGATTCTAGCATGAAATTGCTTGGGCACCTGTTAATTTTTAAGATTTTGACACATTCAGCTCAAATGTACAATCATGCGCTAAAAACGCATTTAAAGCAATAAAAAGGTGATTATGGCTGTCAAACCTAAACCAAACGTTGTGCACTCAAATCTTTTGCTGTATTTAGTTTATTTTGGCATCCGGATGATGATTCTAGCATGAAATTGCTTGGGCACCTGTTAATTTTTAAGATTTTGACACATTCAGCTCAAATGTACACAATTGCTGATTATGGCTGTCAAATCTAAACCAAACGTTGTGCACTCAAATCTTTTGCTGTATTTAGTTTATTTTGGCATCCGGATGATGATTCTAGCATGAAATGGCTTGGGCACCTGTTAATTTTTAAGATTTTGACACATTCAGCTCAAATGTACAATCATGCGCTAAAAACGCATTTAAAGCAATAAAAAGGTGATTATGGCTGTCAAACCTAAACCAAACGTTGTGCACTCAAATCTTTTGCTGTATTTAGTTTATTTTGGCATCCGGATGATGATTCTAGCATGAAATTGCTTGGGCACCTGTTAATTTTTAAGATTTTGACACATTCAGCTCAAATGTACACAATTGCTGATTATGGCTGTCAAATCTAAACCAAACGCTGTGCACTCAAATCTTTTGCTGTATTTAGTTTATTTTGGCATCCGGATGATGATTCTAGCATGAAATTGCTTGGGCACCTGTTAATTTTTAAGATTTTGACACATTCAGCTCAAATGTACAATCATGCGCTAAAAACGCATTTAAAGCAATAAAAAGGTGATTATGGCTGTCAAACCTAAACCAAACGTTGTGCACTCAAATCTTTTGCTGTATTTAGTTTATTTTGGCATCCGGATGATGATTCTAGCATGAAATTGCTTGGGCACCTGTTAATTTTTAAGATTTTGACACATTCAGCTCAAATGTACACAATTGCTGATTATGGCTGTCAAATCTAAACCAAACGTTGTGCACTCAAATCTTTTGCTGTATTTAGTTTATTTTGGCATCCGGATGATGATTCTAGCATGAAATTGCTTGGGCACCTGTTAATTTTTAAGATTTTGACACATTCAGCTCAAATGTACAATCATGCGCTAAAAACGCATTTAAAGCAATAAAAAGGTGATTATGGCTGTCAAAAACTAAGCCAAACGTTGTGCACTCAAATCTTTTGCTGTAATTAGTTTATTTTGGCATCCGGTGTGGCTATCGGGGGGCGGGTTGTGGTTGCGACATTGGTAAGTTTGGCTTGGGCACCTGTTAATTTTTAAGATTTTGACACATTCAGCTCAAATGTACACAATTGCTGATTATGGCTGTCAAATCTAAACCAAACGTTGTGCACTCAAATCTTTTGCTGTATTTAGTTTATTTTGGCATCCGGATGATGATTCTAGCATGAAATGGCTTGGGCACCTGTTAATTTTTAAGATTTTGACACATTCAGCTCAAATGTACAATCATGCGCTAAAAACGCATTTAAAGCAATAAAAAGGTGATTATGGCTGTCAAACCTAAACCAAACGTTGTGCACTCAAATCTTTTGCTGTATTTAGTTTATTTTGGCATCCGGATGATGATTCTAGCATGAAATTGCTTGGGCACCTGTTAATTTTTAAGATTTTGACACATTCAGCTCAAATGTACAATCATGCGCTAAAAACGCATTTAAAGCAATAAAAAGGTGATTATGGCTGTCAAACCTAAACCAAACGTTGTGCACTCAAATCTTTTGCTGTATTTAGTTTATTTTGGCATCCGGATGATGATTCTAGCATGAAATTGCTTGGGCACCTGTTAATTTTTAAGATTTTGACACATTCAGCTCAAATGTACACAATTGCTGATTATGGCTGTCAAATCTAAACCAAACGCTGTGCACTCAAATCTTTTGCTGTATTTAGTTTATTTTGGCATCCGGATGATGATTCTAGCATGAAATTGCTTGGGCACCTGTTAATTTTTAAGATTTTGACACATTCAGCTCAAATGTACAATCATGCGCTAAAAACGCATTTAAAGCAATAAAAAGGTGATTATGGCTGTCAAACCTAAACCAAACGTTGTGCACTCAAATCTTTTGCTGTATTTAGTTTATTTTGGCATCCGGATGATGATTCTAGCATGAAATTGCTTGGGCACCTGTTAATTTTTAAGATTTTGACACATTCAGCTCAAATGTACACAATTGCTGATTATGGCTGTCAAATCTAAACCAAACGTTGTGCACTCAAATCTTTTGCTGGACACATTCAGCTCAAATGTACAATCATGCGCTAAAAACGCATTTAAAGCAATAAAAAGGTGATTATGGCTGTCAAACCTAAACCAAACGTTGTGCACTCAAATCTTTTGCTGTATTTAGTTTATTTTGGCATCCGGATGATGATTCTAGCATGAAATTGCTTGGGCACCTGTTAATTTTTAAGATTTTGACACATTCAGCTCAAATGTACACAATTGCTGATTATGGCTGTCAAATCTAAACCAAACGTTGTGCACTCAAATCTTTTGCCGTATTTAGTTTATTTTGGCATCCGGATGATGATTCTAGCATGAAATTGCTTGGGCACCTGTTAATTTTTAAGATTTTGACACATTCAGCTCAAATGTACAATCATGCGCTAAAAACGCATTTAAAGCAATAAAAAGGTGATTATGGCTGTCAAACCTAAACCAAACGTTGTGCACTCAAATCTTTTGCTGTATTTAGTTTATTTTGGCATCCGGATGATGATTCTAGCATGAAATTGCTTGGGCACCTGTTAATTTTTAAGATTTTGACACATTCAGCTCAAATGTACACAATTGCTGATTATGGCTGTCAAATCTAAACCAAACGTTGTGCACTCAAATCTTTTGCTGTATTTAGTTTATTTTGGCATCCGGATGATGATTCTAGCATGAAATGGCTTGGGCACCTGTTAATTTTTAAGATTTTGACACATTCAGCTCAAATGTACAATCATGCGCTAAAAACGCATTTAAAGCAATAAAAAGGTGATTATGGCTGTCAAACCTAAACCAAACGTTGTGCACTCAAATCTTTTGCTGTATTTAGTTTATTTTGGCATCCGGATGATGATTCTAGCATGAAATTGCTTGGGCACCTGTTAATTTTTAAGATTTTGACACATTCAGCTCAAATGTACACAATTGCTGATTATGGCTGTCAAATCTAAACCAAACGCTGTGCACTCAAATCTTTTGCTGTATTTAGTTTATTTTGGCATCCGGATGATGATTCTAGCATGAAATTGCTTGGGCACCTGTTAATTTTTAAGATTTTGACACATTCAGCTCAAATGTACACAATTGCTGATTATGGCTGTCAAATCTAAACCAAACGCTGTGCACTCAAATCTTTTGCTGTATTTAGTTTATTTTGGCATCCGGATGATGATTCTAGCATGAAATTGCTTGGGCACCTGTTAATTTTTAAGATTTTGACACATTCAGCTCAAATGTACAATCATGCGCTAAAAACGCATTTAAAGCAATAAAAAGGTGATTATGGCTGTCAAACCTAAACCAAACGTTGTGCACTCAAATCTTTTGCTGTATTTAGTTTATTTTGGCATCCGGATGATGATTCTAGCATGAAATTGCTTGGGCACCTGTTAATTTTTAAGATTTTGACACATTCAGCTCAAATGTACACAATTGCTGATTATGGCTGTCAAATCTAAACCAAACGTTGTGCACTCAAATCTTTTGCTGTATTTAGTTTATTTTGGCATCCGGATGATGATTCTAGCATGAAATTGCTTGGGCACCTGTTAATTTTTAAGATTTTGACACATTCAGCTCAAATGTACAATCATGCGCTAAAAACGCATTTAAAGCAATAAAAAGGTGATTATGGCTGTCAAACCTAAACCAAACGTTGTGCACTCAAATCTTTTGCTGTATTTAGTTTATTTTGGCATCCGGATGATGATTCTAGCATGAAATTGCTTGGGCACCTGTTAATTTTTAAGATTTTGACACATTCAGCTCAAATGTACACAATTGCTGATTATGGCTGTCAAATCTAAACCAAACGTTGTGCACTCAAATCTTTTGCTGTATTTAGTTTATTTTGGCATCCGGATGATGATTCTAGCATGAAATGGCTTGGGCACCTGTTAATTTTTAAGATTTTGACACATTCAGCTCAAATGTACAATCATGCGCTAAAAACGCATTTAAAGCAATAAAAAGGTGATTATGGCTGTCAAACCTAAACCAAACGTTGTGCACTCAAATCTTTTGCTGTATTTAGTTTATTTTGGCATCCGGATGATGATTCTAGCATGAAATTGCTTGGGCACCTGTTAATTTTTAAGATTTTGACACATTCAGCTCAAATGTACACAATTGCTGATTATGGCTGTCAAATCTAAACCAAACGCTGTGCACTCAAGTCTTTTGCTGTATTTAGTTTATTTTGGCATCCGGATGATGATTCTAGCATGAAATTGCTTGGGCACCTGTTAATTTTTAAGATTTTGACACATTCAGCTCAAATGTACACAATTGCTGATTATGGCTGTCAAATCTAAACCAAACGTTGTGCACTCAAATCTTTTGCTGTATTTAGTTTATTTTGGCATCCGGATGATGATTCTAGCATGAAATTGCTTGGGCACCTGTTAATTTTTAAGATTTTGACACATTCAGCTCAAATGTACAATCATGCGCTAAAAACGCATTTAAAGCAATAAAAAGGTGATTATGGCTGTCAAACCTAAACCAAACGTTGTGCACTCAAATCTTTTGCTGTATTTAGTTTATTTTGGCATCCGGATGATGATTCTAGCATGAAATTGCTTGGGCACCTGTTAATTTTTAAGATTTTGACACATTCAGCTCAAATGTACACAATTGCTGATTATGGCTGTCAAATCTAAACCAAACGTTGTGCACTCAAATCTTTTGCTGTATTTAGTTTATTTTGGCATCCGGATGATGATTCTAGCATGAAATGGCTTGGGCACCTGTTAATTTTTAAGATTTTGACACATTCAGCTCAAATGTACAATCATGCGCTAAAAACGCATTTAAAGCAATAAAAAGGTGATTATGGCTGTCAAACCTAAACCAAACGTTGTGCACTCAAATCTTTTGCTGTATTTAGTTTATTTTGGCATCCGGATGATGATTCTAGCATGAAATTGCTTGGGCACCTGTTAATTTTTAAGATTTTGACACATTCAGCTCAAATGTACACAATTGCTGATTATGGCTGTCAAATCTAAACCAAACGCTGTGCACTCAAATCTTTTGCTGTATTTAGTTTATTTTGGCATCCGGATGATGATTCTAGCATGAAATTGCTTGGGCACCTGTTAATTTTTAAGATTTTGACACATTCAGCTCAAATGTACACAATTGCTGATTATGGCTGTCAAATCTAAACCAAACGCTGTGCACTCAAATCTTTTGCTGTATTTAGTTTATTTTGGCATCCGGATGATGATTCTAGCATGAAATTGCTTGGGCACCTGTTAATTTTTAAGATTTTGACACATTCAGCTCAAATGTACAATCATGCGCTAAAAACGCATTTAAAGCAATAAAAAGGTGATTATGGCTGTCAAACCTAAACCAAACGTTGTGCACTCAAATCTTTTGCTGTATTTAGTTTATTTTGGCATCCGGATGATGATTCTAGCATGAAATTGCTTGGGCACCTGTTAATTTTTAAGATTTTGACACATTCAGCTCAAATGTACACAATTGCTGATTATGGCTGTCAAATCTAAACCAAACGTTGTGCACTCAAATCTTTTGCTGTATTTAGTTTATTTTGGCATCCGGATGATGATTCTAGCATGAAATTGCTTGGGCACCTGTTAATTTTTAAGATTTTGACACATTCAGCTCAAATGTACAATCATGCGCTAAAAACGCATTTAAAGCAATAAAAAGGTGATTATGGCTGTCAAACCTAAACCAAACGTTGTGCACTCAAATCTTTTGCTGTATTTAGTTTATTTTGGCATCCGGATGATGATTCTAGCATGAAATTGCTTGGGCACCTGTTAATTTTTAAGATTTTGACACATTCAGCTCAAATGTACACAATTGCTGATTATGGCTGTCAAATCTAAACCAAACGTTGTGCACTCAAATCTTTTGCTGTATTTAGTTTATTTTGGCATCCGGATGATGATTCTAGCATGAAATGGCTTGGGCACCTGTTAATTTTTAAGATTTTGACACATTCAGCTCAAATGTACAATCATGCGCTAAAAACGCATTTAAAGCAATAAAAAGGTGATTATGGCTGTCAAACCTAAACCAAACGTTGTGCACTCAAATCTTTTGCTGTATTTAGTTTATTTTGGCATCCGGATGATGATTCTAGCATGAAATTGCTTGGGCACCTGTTAATTTTTAAGATTTTGACACATTCAGCTCAAATGTACACAATTGCTGATTATGGCTGTCAAATCTAAACCAAACGCTGTGCACTCAAGTCTTTTGCTGTATTTAGTTTATTTTGGCATCCGGATGATGATTCTAGCATGAAATTGCTTGGGCACCTGTTAATTTTTAAGATTTTGACACATTCAGCTCAAATGTACACAATTGCTGATTATGGCTGTCAAATCTAAACCAAACGTTGTGCACTCAAATCTTTTGCTGTATTTAGTTTATTTTGGCATCCGGATGATGATTCTAGCATGAAATTGCTTGGGCACCTGTTAATTTTTAAGATTTTGACACATTCAGCTCAAATGTACAATCATGCGCTAAAAACGCATTTAAAGCAATAAAAAGGTGATTATGGCTGTCAAACCTAAACCAAACGTTGTGCACTCAAATCTTTTGCTGTATTTAGTTTATTTTGGCATCCGGATGATGATTCTAGCATGAAATTGCTTGGGCACCTGTTAATTTTTAAGATTTTGACACATTCAGCTCAAATGTACACAATTGCTGATTATGGCTGTCAAATCTAAACCAAACGTTGTGCACTCAAATCTTTTGCTGTATTTAGTTTATTTTGGCATCCGGATGATGATTCTAGCATGAAATGGCTTGGGCACCTGTTAATTTTTAAGATTTTGACACATTCAGCTCAAATGTACAATCATGCGCTAAAAACGCATTTAAAGCAATAAAAAGGTGATTATGGCTGTCAAACCTAAACCAAACGTTGTGCACTCAAATCTTTTGCTGTATTTAGTTTATTTTGGCATCCGGATGATGATTCTAGCATGAAATTGCTTGGGCACCTGTTAATTTTTAAGATTTTGACACATTCAGCTCAAATGTACACAATTGCTGATTATGGCTGTCAAATCTAAACCAAACGCTGTGCACTCAAATCTTTTGCTGTATTTAGTTTATTTTGGCATCCGGATGATGATTCTAGCATGAAATTGCTTGGGCACCTGTTAATTTTTAAGATTTTGACACATTCAGCTCAAATGTACAATCATGCGCTAAAAACGCATTTAAAGCAATAAAAAGGTGATTATGGCTGTCAAACCTAAACCAAACGTTGTGCACTCAAATCTTTTGCTGTATTTAGTTTATTTTGGCATCCGGATGATGATTCTAGCATGAAATTGCTTGGGCACCTGTTAATTTTTAAGATTTTGACACATTCAGCTCAAATGTACACAATTGCTGATTATGGCTGTCAAATCTAAACCAAACGTTGTGCACTCAAATCTTTTGCTGTATTTAGTTTATTTTGGCATCCGGATGATGATTCTAGCATGAAATTGCTTGGGCACCTGTTAATTTTTAAGATTTTGACACATTCAGCTCAAATGTACAATCATGCGCTAAAAACGCATTTAAAGCAATAAAAAGGTGATTATGGCTGTCAAACCTAAACCAAACGTTGTGCACTCAAATCTTTTGCTGTATTTAGTTTATTTTGGCATCCGGATGATGATTCTAGCATGAAATTGCTTGGGCACCTGTTAATTTTTAAGATTTTGACACATTCAGCTCAAATGTACACAATTGCTGATTATGGCTGTCAAATCTAAACCAAACGTTGTGCACTCAAATCTTTTGCTGTATTTAGTTTATTTTGGCATCCGGATGATGATTCTAGCATGAAATGGCTTGGGCACCTGTTAATTTTTAAGATTTTGACACATTCAGCTCAAATGTACAATCATGCGCTAAAAACGCATTTAAAGCAATAAAAAGGTGATTATGGCTGTCAAACCTAAACCAAACGTTGTGCACTCAAATCTTTTGCTGTATTTAGTTTATTTTGGCATCCGGATGATGATTCTAGCATGAAATTGCTTGGGCACCTGTTAATTTTTAAGATTTTGACACATTCAGCTCAAATGTACAATCATGCGCTAAAAACGCATTTAAAGCAATAAAAAGGTGATTATGGCTGTCAAACCTAAACCAAACGTTGTGCACTCAAATCTTTTGCTGTATTTAGTTTATTTTGGCATCCGGATGATGATTCTAGCATGAAATTGCTTGGGCACCTGTTAATTTTTAAGATTTTGACACATTCAGCTCAAATGTACACAATTGCTGATTATGGCTGTCAAATCTAAACCAAACGCTGTGCACTCAAATCTTTTGCTGTATTTAGTTTATTTTGGCATCCGGATGATGATTCTAGCATGAAATTGCTTGGGCACCTGTTAATTTTTAAGATTTTGACACATTCAGCTCAAATGTACAATCATGCGCTAAAAACGCATTTAAAGCAATAAAAAGGTGATTATGGCTGTCAAACCTAAACCAAACGTTGTGCACTCAAATCTTTTGCTGTATTTAGTTTATTTTGGCATCCGGATGATGATTCTAGCATGAAATTGCTTGGGCACCTGTTAATTTTTAAGATTTTGACACATTCAGCTCAAATGTACACAATTGCTGATTATGGCTGTCAAATCTAAACCAAACGTTGTGCACTCAAATCTTTTGCTGGACACATTCAGCTCAAATGTACAATCATGCGCTAAAAACGCATTTAAAGCAATAAAAAGGTGATTATGGCTGTCAAACCTAAACCAAACGTTGTGCACTCAAATCTTTTGCTGTATTTAGTTTATTTTGGCATCCGGATGATGATTCTAGCATGAAATTGCTTGGGCACCTGTTAATTTTTAAGATTTTGACACATTCAGCTCAAATGTACACAATTGCTGATTATGGCTGTCAAATCTAAACCAAACGTTGTGCACTCAAATCTTTTGCCGTATTTAGTTTATTTTGGCATCCGGATGATGATTCTAGCATGAAATTGCTTGGGCACCTGTTAATTTTTAAGATTTTGACACATTCAGCTCAAATGTACAATCATGCGCTAAAAACGCATTTAAAGCAATAAAAAGGTGATTATGGCTGTCAAACCTAAACCAAACGTTGTGCACTCAAATCTTTTGCTGTATTTAGTTTATTTTGGCATCCGGATGATGATTCTAGCATGAAATTGCTTGGGCACCTGTTAATTTTTAAGATTTTGACACATTCAGCTCAAATGTACACAATTGCTGATTATGGCTGTCAAATCTAAACCAAACGTTGTGCACTCAAATCTTTTGCTGTATTTAGTTTATTTTGGCATCCGGATGATGATTCTAGCATGAAATGGCTTGGGCACCTGTTAATTTTTAAGATTTTGACACATTCAGCTCAAATGTACAATCATGCGCTAAAAACGCATTTAAAGCAATAAAAAGGTGATTATGGCTGTCAAACCTAAACCAAACGTTGTGCACTCAAATCTTTTGCTGTATTTAGTTTATTTTGGCATCCGGATGATGATTCTAGCATGAAATTGCTTGGGCACCTGTTAATTTTTAAGATTTTGACACATTCAGCTCAAATGTACACAATTGCTGATTATGGCTGTCAAATCTAAACCAAACGCTGTGCACTCAAGTCTTTTGCTGTATTTAGTTTATTTTGGCATCCGGATGATGATTCTAGCATGAAATTGCTTGGGCACCTGTTAATTTTTAAGATTTTGACACATTCAGCTCAAATGTACAATCATGCGCTAAAAACGCATTTAAAGCAATAAAAAGGTGATTATGGCTGTCAAACCTAAACCAAACGTTGTGCACTCAAATCTTTTGCTGTATTTAGTTTATTTTGGCATCCGGATGATGATTCTAGCATGAAATTGCTTGGGCACCTGTTAATTTTTAAGATTTTGACACATTCAGCTCAAATGTACACAATTGCTGATTATGGCTGTCAAATCTAAACCAAACGTTGTGCACTCAAATCTTTTGCTGTATTTAGTTTATTTTGGCATCCGGATGATGATTCTAGCATGAAATTGCTTGGGCACCTGTTAATTTTTAAGATTTTGACACATTCAGCTCAAATGTACAATCATGCGCTAAAAACGCATTTAAAGCAATAAAAAGGTGATTATGGCTGTCAAACCTAAACCAAACGTTGTGCACTCAAATCTTTTGCTGTATTTAGTTTATTTTGGCATCCGGATGATGATTCTAGAATGAAATTGCTTGGGCACCTGTTAATTTTTAAGATTTTGACACATTCAGCTCAAATGTACACAATTGCTGATTATGGCTGTCAAATCTAAACCAAACGTTGTGCACTCAAATCTTTTGCTGTATTTAGTTTATTTTGGCATCCGGATGATGATTCTAGCATGAAATGGCTTGGGCACCTGTTAATTTTTAAGATTTGGACACATTCAGCTCAAATGTACAATCATGCGCTAAAAACGCATTTAAAGCAATAAAAAGGTGATTATGGCTGTCAAACCTAAACCAAACGTTGTGCACTCAAATCTTTTGCTGTATTTAGTTTATTTTGGCATCCGGATGATGATTCTAGCATGAAATTGCTTGGGCACCTGTTAATTTTTAAGATTTTGACACATTCAGCTCAAATGTACACAATTGCTGATTATGGCTGTCAAATCTAAACCAAACGCTGTGCACTCAAATCTTTTGCTGTATTTAGTTTATTTTGGCATCCGGATGATGATTCTAGCATGAAATTGCTTGGGCACCTGTTAATTTTTAAGATTTTGACACATTCAGCTCAAATGTACAATCATGCGCTAAAAACGCATTTAAAGCAATAAAAAGGTGATTATGGCTGTCAAACCTAAACCAAACGTTGTGCACTCAAATCTTTTGCTGTATTTAGTTTATTTTGGCATCCGGATGATGATTCTAGCATGAAATTGCTTGGGCACCTGTTAATTTTTAAGATTTTGACACATTCAGCTCAAATGTACACAATTGCTGATTATGGCTGTCAAATCTAAACCAAACGTTGTGCACTCAAATCTTTTGCTGGACACATTCAGCTCAAATGTACAATCATGCGCTAAAAACGCATTTAAAGCAATAAAAAGGTGATTATGGCTGTCAAACCTAAACCAAACGTTGTGCACTCAAATCTTTTGCTGTATTTAGTTTATTTTGGCATCCGGATGATGATTCTAGCATGAAATTGCTTGGGCACCTGTTAATTTTTAAGATTTTGACACATTCAGCTCAAATGTACACAATTGCTGATTATGGCTGTCAAATCTAAACCAAACGTTGTGCACTCAAATCTTTTGCCGTATTTAGTTTATTTTGGCATCCGGATGATGATTCTAGCATGAAATTGCTTGGGCACCTGTTAATTTTTAAGATTTTGACACATTCAGCTCAAATGTACAATCATGCGCTAAAAACGCATTTAAAGCAATAAAAAGGTGATTATGGCTGTCAAACCTAAACCAAACGTTGTGCACTCAAATCTTTTGCTGTATTTAGTTTATTTTGGCATCCGGATGATGATTCTAGCATGAAATTGCTTGGGCACCTGTTAATTTTTAAGATTTTGACACATTCAGCTCAAATGTACACAATTGCTGATTATGGCTGTCAAATCTAAACCAAACGTTGTGCACTCAAATCTTTTGCTGTATTTAGTTTATTTTGGCATCCGGATGATGATTCTAGCATGAAATGGCTTGGGCACCTGTTAATTTTTAAGATTTTGACACATTCAGCTCAAATGTACAATCATGCGCTAAAAACGCATTTAAAGCAATAAAAAGGTGATTATGGCTGTCAAACCTAAACCAAACGTTGTGCACTCAAATCTTTTGCTGTATTTAGTTTATTTTGGCATCCGGATGATGATTCTAGCATGAAATTGCTTGGGCACCTGTTAATTTTTAAGATTTTGACACATTCAGCTCAAATGTACACAATTGCTGATTATGGCTGTCAAATCTAAACCAAACGCTGTGCACTCAAATCTTTTGCTGTATTTAGTTTATTTTGGCATCCGGATGATGATTCTAGCATGAAATTGCTTGGGCACCTGTTAATTTTTAAGATTTTGACACATTCAGCTCAAATGTACACAATTGCTGATTATGGCTGTCAAATCTAAACCAAACGCTGTGCACTCAAATCTTTTGCTGTATTTAGTTTATTTTGGCATCCGGATGATGATTCTAGCATGAAATTGCTTGGGCACCTGTTAATTTTTAAGATTTTGACACATTCAGCTCAAATGTACAATCATGCGCTAAAAACGCATTTAAAGCAATAAAAAGGTGATTATGGCTGTCAAACCTAAACCAAACGTTGTGCACTCAAATCTTTTGCTGTATTTAGTTTATTTTGGCATCCGGATGATGATTCTAGCATGAAATTGCTTGGGCACCTGTTAATTTTTAAGATTTTGACACATTCAGCTCAAATGTACACAATTGCTGATTATGGCTGTCAAATCTAAACCAAACGTTGTGCACTCAAATCTTTTGCTGTATTTAGTTTATTTTGGCATCCGGATGATGATTCTAGCATGAAATTGCTTGGGCACCTGTTAATTTTTAAGATTTTGACACATTCAGCTCAAATGTACAATCATGCGCTAAAAACGCATTTAAAGCAATAAAAAGGTGATTATGGCTGTCAAACCTAAACCAAACGTTGTGCACTCAAATCTTTTGCTGTATTTAGTTTATTTTGGCATCCGGATGATGATTCTAGCATGAAATTGCTTGGGCACCTGTTAATTTTTAAGATTTTGACACATTCAGCTCAAATGTACACAATTGCTGATTATGGCTGTCAAATCTAAACCAAACGTTGTGCACTCAAATCTTTTGCTGTATTTAGTTTATTTTGGCATCCGGATGATGATTCTAGCATGAAATGGCTTGGGCACCTGTTAATTTTTAAGATTTTGACACATTCAGCTCAAATGTACAATCATGCGCTAAAAACGCATTTAAAGCAATAAAAAGGTGATTATGGCTGTCAAACCTAAACCAAACGTTGTGCACTCAAATCTTTTGCTGTATTTAGTTTATTTTGGCATCCGGATGATGATTCTAGCATGAAATTGCTTGGGCACCTGTTAATTTTTAAGATTTTGACACATTCAGCTCAAATGTACAATCATGCGCTAAAAACGCATTTAAAGCAATAAAAAGGTGATTATGGCTGTCAAACCTAAACCAAACGTTGTGCACTCAAATCTTTTGCTGTATTTAGTTTATTTTGGCATCCGGATGATGATTCTAGAATGAAATTGCTTGGGCACCTGTTAATTTTTAAGATTTTGACACATTCAGCTCAAATGTACACAATTGCTGATTATGGCTGTCAAATCTAAACCAAACGTTGTGCACTCAAATCTTTTGCTGTATTTAGTTTATTTTGGCATCCGGATGATGATTCTAGCATGAAATGGCTTGGGCACCTGTTAATTTTTAAGATTTTGACACATTCAGCTCAAATGTACAATCATGCGCTAAAAACGCATTTAAAGCAATAAAAAGGTGATTATGGCTGTCAAACCTAAACCAAACGTTGTGCACTCAAATCTTTTGCTGTATTTAGTTTATTTTGGCATCCGGATGATGATTCTAGCATGAAATTGCTTGGGCACCTGTTAATTTTTAAGATTTTGACACATTCAGCTCAAATGTACACAATTGCTGATTATGGCTGTCAAATCTAAACCAAACGCTGTGCACTCAAATCTTTTGCTGTATTTAGTTTATTTTGGCATCCGGATGATGATTCTAGCATGAAATTGCTTGGGCACCTGTTAATTTTTAAGATTTTGACACATTCAGCTCAAATGTACACAATTGCTGATTATGGCTGTCAAATCTAAACCAAACGTTGTGCACTCAAATCTTTTGCCGTATTTAGTTTATTTTGGCATCCGGATGATGATTCTAGCATGAAATTGCTTGGGCACCTGTTAATTTTTAAGATTTTGACACATTCAGCTCAAATGTACAATCATGCGCTAAAAACGCATTTAAAGCAATAAAAAGGTGATTATGGCTGTCAAACCTAAACCAAACGTTGTGCACTCAAATCTTTTGCTGTATTTAGTTTATTTTGGCATCCGGATGATGATTCTAGCATGAAATTGCTTGGGCACCTGTTAATTTTTAAGATTTTGACACATTCAGCTCAAATGTACACAATTGCTGATTATGGCTGTCAAATCTAAACCAAACGTTGTGCACTCAAATCTTTTGCTGTATTTAGTTTATTTTGGCATCCGGATGATGATTCTAGCATGAAATGGCTTGGGCACCTGTTAATTTTTAAGATTTTGACACATTCAGCTCAAATGTACAATCATGCGCTAAAAACGCATTTAAAGCAATAAAAAGGTGATTATGGCTGTCAAACCTAAACCAAACGTTGTGCACTCAAATCTTTTGCTGTATTTAGTTTATTTTGGCATCCGGATGATGATTCTAGCATGAAATTGCTTGGGCACCTGTTAATTTTTAAGATTTTGACACATTCAGCTCAAATGTACACAATTGCTGATTATGGCTGTCAAATCTAAACCAAACGCTGTGCACTCAAATCTTTTGCTGTATTTAGTTTATTTTGGCATCCGGATGATGATTCTAGCATGAAATTGCTTGGGCACCTGTTAATTTTTAAGATTTTGACACATTCAGCTCAAATGTACACAATTGCTGATTATGGCTGTCAAATCTAAACCAAACGCTGTGCACTCAAATCTTTTGCTGTATTTAGTTTATTTTGGCATCCGGATGATGATTCTAGCATGAAATTGCTTGGGCACCTGTTAATTTTTAAGATTTTGACACATTCAGCTCAAATGTACAATCATGCGCTAAAAACGCATTTAAAGCAATAAAAAGGTGATTATGGCTGTCAAACCTAAACCAAACGTTGTGCACTCAAATCTTTTGCTGTATTTAGTTTATTTTGGCATCCGGATGATGATTCTAGCATGAAATTGCTTGGGCACCTGTTAATTTTTAAGATTTTGACACATTCAGCTCAAATGTACACAATTGCTGATTATGGCTGTCAAATCTAAACCAAACGTTGTGCACTCAAATCTTTTGCTGTATTTAGTTTATTTTGGCATCCGGATGATGATTCTAGCATGAAATTGCTTGGGCACCTGTTAATTTTTAAGATTTTGACACATTCAGCTCAAATGTACAATCATGCGCTAAAAACGCATTTAAAGCAATAAAAAGGTGATTATGGCTGTCAAACCTAAACCAAACGTTGTGCACTCAAATCTTTTGCTGTATTTAGTTTATTTTGGCATCCGGATGATGATTCTAGCATGAAATTGCTTGGGCACCTGTTAATTTTTAAGATTTTGACACATTCAGCTCAAATGTACACAATTGCTGATTATGGCTGTCAAATCTAAACCAAACGTTGTGCACTCAAATCTTTTGCTGTATTTAGTTTATTTTGGCATCCGGATGATGATTCTAGCATGAAATGGCTTGGGCACCTGTTAATTTTTAAGATTTTGACACATTCAGCTCAAATGTACAATCATGCGCTAAAAACGCATTTAAAGCAATAAAAAGGTGATTATGGCTGTCAAACCTAAACCAAACGTTGTGCACTCAAATCTTTTGCTGTATTTAGTTTATTTTGGCATCCGGATGATGATTCTAGCATGAAATTGCTTGGGCACCTGTTAATTTTTAAGATTTTGACACATTCAGCTCAAATGTACAATCATGCGCTAAAAACGCATTTAAAGCAATAAAAAGGTGATTATGGCTGTCAAACCTAAACCAAACGTTGTGCACTCAAATCTTTTGCTGTATTTAGTTTATTTTGGCATCCGGATGATGATTCTAGAATGAAATTGCTTGGGCACCTGTTAATTTTTAAGATTTTGACACATTCAGCTCAAATGTACACAATTGCTGATTATGGCTGTCAAATCTAAACCAAACGTTGTGCACTCAAATCTTTTGCTGTATTTAGTTTATTTTGGCATCCGGATGATGATTCTAGCATGAAATGGCTTGGGCACCTGTTAATTTTTAAGATTTTGACACATTCAGCTCAAATGTACAATCATGCGCTAAAAACGCATTTAAAGCAATAAAAAGGTGATTATGGCTGTCAAACCTAAACCAAACGTTGTGCACTCAAATCTTTTGCTGTATTTAGTTTATTTTGGCATCCGGATGATGATTCTAGCATGAAATTGCTTGGGCACCTGTTAATTTTTAAGATTTTGACACATTCAGCTCAAATGTACACAATTGCTGATTATGGCTGTCAAATCTAAACCAAACGCTGTGCACTCAAATCTTTTGCTGTATTTAGTTTATTTTGGCATCCGGATGATGATTCTAGCATGAAATTGCTTGGGCACCTGTTAATTTTTAAGATTTTGACACATTCAGCTCAAATGTACAATCATGCGCTAAAAACGCATTTAAAGCAATAAAAAGGTGATTATGGCTGTCAAACCTAAACCAAACGTTGTGCACTCAAATCTTTTGCTGTATTTAGTTTATTTTGGCATCCGGATGATGATTCTAGCATGAAATTGCTTGGGCACCTGTTAATTTTTAAGATTTTGACACATTCAGCTCAAATGTACACAATTGCTGATTATGGCTGTCAAATCTAACCAACGTTGTGCACTCAAATCTTTTGCTGGACACATTCAGCTCAAATGTACAATCATGCGCTAAAAACGCATTTAAAGCAATAAAAAGGTGATTATGGCTGTCAAACCTAAACCAAACGTTGTGCACTCAAATCTTTTGCTGTATTTAGTTTATTTTGGCATCCGGATGATGATTCTAGCATGAAATTGCTTGGGCACCTGTTAATTTTTAAGATTTTGACACATTCAGCTCAAATGTACACAATGCTGATTATGGCTGTCAAATCTAAACCAAACGTTGTGCACTCAAATCTTTTGCCGTATTTAGTTTATTTTGGCATCCGGATGATGATTCTAGCATGAAATTGCTTGGGCACCTGTTAATTTTTAAGATTTTGACACATTCAGCTCAAATGTACAATCATGCGCTAAAAACGCATTTAAAGCAATAAAAAGGTGATTATGGCTGTCAAACCTAAACCAAACGTTGTGCACTCAAATCTTTTGCTGTATTTAGTTTATTTTGGCATCCGGATGATGATTCTAGCATGAAATTGCTTGGGCACCTGTTAATTTTTAAGATTTTGACACATTCAGCTCAAATGTACACAATTGCTGATTATGGCTGTCAAATCTAAACCAAACGTTGTGCACTCAAATCTTTTGCTGTATTTAGTTTATTTTGGCATCCGGATGATGATTCTAGCATGAAATGGCTTGGGCACCTGTTAATTTTTAAGATTTTGACACATTCAGCTCAAATGTACAATCATGCGCTAAAAACGCATTTAAAGCAATAAAAAGGTGATTATGGCTGTCAAACCTAAACCAAACGTTGTGCACTCAAATCTTTTGCTGTATTTAGTTTATTTTGGCATCCGGATGATGATTCTAGCATGAAATTGCTTGGGCACCTGTTAATTTTTAAGATTTTGACACATTCAGCTCAAATGTACACAATTGCTGATTATGGCTGTCAAATCTAAACAAACGCTGTGCACTCAAATCTTTTGCTGTATTTAGTTTATTTTGGCATCCGGATGATGATTCTAGCATGAAATTGCTTGGGCACCTGTTAATTTTAAGATTTTGACACATTCAGCTCAAATGTACACAATTGCTGATTATGGCTGTCAAACCTAAACCAAACGCTGTGCACTCAAATCTTTTGCTGTATTTAGTTTATTTTGGCATCCGGATGATGATTCTAGCATGAAATTGCTTGGGCACCTGTTAATTTTTAAGATTTTGACACATTCAGCTCAAAATGTACACAATTGCTGATTATGGCTGTCAAATCTAAACCAAACGCTGTGCACTCAAATCTTTTGCTGTATTTAGTTTATTTTGGCATCCGGATGATGATTCTAGCATGAAATTGCTTGGGCACCTGTTAATTTTTAAGATTTTGACACATTCAGCTCAAATGTACAATCATGCGCTAAAAACGCATTTAAAGCAATAAAAAGGTGATTATGGCTGTCAAACCTAAACCAAACGTTGTGCACTCAAATCTTTTGCTGTATTTAGTTTATTTTGGCATCCGGATGATGATTCTAGCATGAAATTGCTTGGGCACCTGTTAATTTTTAAGATTTTGACACATTCAGCTCAAATGTACACAATTGCTGATTATGGCTGTCAAATCTAAACCAAACGTTGTGCACTCAAATCTTTTGCTGTATTTAGTTTATTTTGGCATCCGGATGATGATTCTAGCATGAAATTGCTTGGGCACCTGTTAATTTTAAGATTTTGACACATTCAGCTCAAATGTACAATCATGCGCTAAAAACGCATTTAAAGCAATAAAAAGGTGATTATGGCTGTCAAACCTAAACCAAACGTTGTGCACTCAAATCTTTTGCTGTATTTAGTTTATTTTGGCATCCGGATGATGATTCTAGCATGAAATTGCTTGGGCACCTGTTAATTTTTAAGATTTTGACACATTCAGCTCAAATGTACACAATTGCTGATTATGGCTGTCAAATCTAAACCAAACGTTGTGCACTCAAATCTTTTGCTGTATTTAGTTTATTTTGGCATCCGGATGATGATTCTAGCATGAAATTGCTTGGGCACCTGTTAATTTTTAAGATTTTGACACATTCAGCTCAAATGTACACACATTGCTGATTATGGCTGTCAAATCTAAACCAAACGCTGTGCACTCAAATCTTTTGCTGTATTTAGTTTATTTTGGCATCCGGATGATGATTCTAGCATGAAATTGCTTGGGCACCTGTTAATTTTTAAGATTTTGACACATTCAGCTCAAATGTACACAATTGCTGATTATGGCTGTCAAATCTAAACCAAACGCTGTGCACTCAAATCTTTTGCTGTATTTAGTTTATTTTGGCATCCGGATGATGATTCTAGCATGAAATTGCTTGGGCACCTGTTAATTTTAAGATTTGACACATTCAGCTCAAATGTACAATCATGCGCTAAAAACGCATTTAAAGCAATAAAAAGGTGATTATGGCTGTCAAACCTAAACCAAACGTTGTGCACTCAAATCTTTTGCTGTATTTAGTTTATTTTGGCATCCGGATGATGATTCTAGCATGAAATTGCTTGGGCACCTGTTAATTTTTAAGATTTTGACACATTCAGCTCAAATGTACACAATTGCTGATTATGGCTGTCAAATCTAAACCAAACGTTGTGCACTCAAATCTTTTTGCTGTATTTAGTTTATTTTGGCATCCGGATGATGATTCTAGCATGAAATTGCTTGGGCACCTGTTAATTTTTAAGATTTTGACACATTCAGCTCAAATGTACAATCATGCGCTAAAAACGCATTTAAAGCAATAAAAAGGTGATTATGGCTGTCAAACCTAAACCAAACGTTGTGCACTCAAATCTTTTGCTGTATTTAGTTTATTTTGGCATCCGGATGATGATTCTAGGCATGAAATTGCTTGGGCACCTGTTAATTTTTAAGATTTTGACACATTCAGCTCAAATGTACACAATTGCTGATTATGGCTGTCAAATCTAAACCAAACGTTGTGCACTCAAATCTTTTGCTGTATTTAGTTTATTTTGGCATCCGGATGATGATTCTAGCATGAAATTGCTTGGGCACCTGTTAATTTTTAAGATTTTGACACATTCAGCTCAAATGTACAATCATGCGCTAAAACGCATTTAAGCAATAAAGGTATTATGGCTGTCAAACCTAAACCAAACGTTGTGCACTCAAATCTTTTGCTGTATTTAGTTTATTTTGGCATCCGGATGATGATTCTAGCATGAAATTGCTTGGGCACCTGTTAATTTTTAAGATTTTGACACATTCAGCTCAAATGTACAATCATGCGCTAAAAACGCATTTAAGCAATAAAAAGGTGATTATGGCTGTCAAACCTAACCAAACGTTGTGCACTCAAATCTTTTGCTGTATTTAGTTTATTTTGGCATCCGGATGATGATTCTAGCATGAAATTGCTTGGGCACCTGTTAATTTTTAAGATTTTGACACATTCAGCTCAAATGTACACAATTGCTGATTATGGCTGTCAAATCTAAACCAAACGCTGTGCACTCAAATCTTTTGCTGTATTTAGTTTATTTTGGCATCCGGATGATGATTCTAGCATGAAATTGCTTGGGCACCTGTTAATTTTTAAGATTTTGACACATTCAGCTCAAATGTACAATCATGCGCTAAAAACGCATTTAAAGCAATAAAAAGGTGATTATGGCTGTCAAACCTAAACCAAACGTTGTGCACTCAAATCTTTTGCTGTATTTAGTTTATTTTGGCATCCGGATGATGATTCTAGCATGAAATTGCTTGGGCACCTGTTAATTTTTTAAGATTTTGACACATTCAGCTCAAATGTACACAATTGCTGATTATGGCTGTCAAATCTAAACCAAACGTTGTGCACTCAAATCTTTTGCTGGACACATTCAGCTCAAATGTACAATCATGCGCTAAAAACGCATTTAAAGCAATAAAAAGGTGATTATGGCTGTCAAACCTAAACAAACGTTGTGCACTCAAATCTTTTGCTGTATTTAGTTTATTTTGGCATCCGGATGATGATTCTAGCATGAAATTGCTTGGGCACCTGTTAATTTTTAAGATTTTGACACATTCAGCTCAAATGTACACAATTGCTGATTATGGCTGTCAAATCTAAACCAAACGTTGTGCACTCAAATCTTTTGCCGTATTTAGTTTATTTTGGCATCCGGATGATGATTCTAGCATGAAATTGCTTGGGCACCTGTTAATTTTTAAGATTTTGACACATTCAGCTCAAATGTACAATCATGCGCTAAAAACGCATTTAAAGCAATAAAAGGTGATTATGGCTGTCAAACCTAAACCAAACGTTGTGCACTCAAATCTTTTGCTGTATTTAGTTTATTTTGGCATCCGGATGATGATTCTAGCATGAAATTGCTTGGGCACCTGTTAATTTTTAAGATTTTGACACATTCAGCTCAAATGTACACAATTGCTGATTATGGCTGTCAAATCTAAACCAAACGTTGTGCACTCAAATCTTTTGCTGTATTTAGTTTATTTTGGCATCCGGATGATGATTCTAGCATGAAATGGCTTGGGCACCTGTTAATTTTTAAGATTTTGACACATTCAGCTCAAATGTACAATCATGCGCTAAAACGCATTTAAAGCAATAAAAAGGTGATTATGGCTGTCAAACCTAAACCAAACGTTGTGCACTCAAATCTTTTGCTGTATTTAGTTTATTTTGGCATCCGGATGATGATTCTAGCATGAAATTGCTTGGGCACCTGTTAATTTTTAGATTTTGACACATTCAGCTCAAATGTACACAATTGCTGATTATGGCTGTCAAATCTAAACCAAACGCTGTGCACTCAAATCTTTTGCTGTATTTAGTTTATTTTGGCATCCGGATGATGATTCTAGCATGAAATTGCTTGGGCACCTGTAATTTTAAGATTTTGACACATTCAGCTCAAATGTACACCACATTAGCTAGATTATGGCTGTCAAATCTAAACCAAACGCTGTGCACTCAAATCTTTTGCTGTATTTAGTTTATTTTGGCATCCGGATGATGATTCTAGCATGAAATTGCTTGGGCACCTGTTAATTTTTAAGATTTTGACACATTCAGCTCAAATGTACACAATTGCTGATTATGGCTGTCAAATCTAAACCAAACGCTGTGCACTCAAATCTTTTGCTGTATTTAGTTTATTTTGGCATCCGGATGATGATTCTAGCATGAAATTGCTTGGAGCACCTGTTAATTTTTAAGATTTTGACACATTCAGCTCAAATGTACAATCATGCTAAAGCATTAAGCAATAAGGTGATTATGGCTGTCAAACCTAAACCAAACGTTGTGCACTCAAATCTTTTGCTGTATTTAGTTTATTTTGGCATCCGGATGATGATTCTAGCATGAAATTGCTGGCACCTGTTAATTTTTAAGATTTTGACACATTCAGCTCAAATGTACACAATTGTGATTATGGCTGTCAAATCTAAACCAAACGTTGTGCACTCAAATCTTTTGCTGTATTTAGTTTATTTTGGCATCCGGATGATGATTCTAGCATGAAATTGCTGGGCACAGTTAATTTTAAGATTTTGACACATCAGCTCAAATGTACATCATGGTAAACGCAATAAAAAGGTGATTATGGCTGTCAAACCTAAACCAAACGTTGTGCACTCAAATCTTTTGCTGTATTTAGTTTATTTTGGCATCCGGATGATGATTCTAGCATGAAATTGCTTGGGCAACCTGTTAATTTTTAAGATTTTGACCACATTCAGCTCAAATGTACACAATTGCTGATTATGGCTGTCAAATCTAAACCAACGTTGTGCACTCAAATCTTTTGCTGTATTTAGTTTATTTGGCATCCGGATGATGATTCTAGCATGAAATTGCTTGGG
>NW_027520565.1:10000-29081 GCF_051991245.1 Festucalex cinctus
AAAAAACGATTCTGCCGATTATTGAATCGATTCGAGAATCGCGCGATGTAGTATCGCGATATATCGCCGAATCGATTTTTTTTAACACCCCTAGTGTGCACCAACTCACTGACTGCATGCTTGTCCTTTTTGTCCTGAGCTGTGCTCCCAATCAAAAATGATAATGAAGTCTGTTTGTGGAATACGCTATGAAATGGTTTTTTTTTTTTGTTTGTTTCTTTTTTAAATTCCAGGTTGAACAGAAGCTTCGCTTTTTTTGTTTTTTGTTTTGCTTGAATTAACAATTTAACATTGCAAGTTGTCCTTTTGAGAGATTGGAGAGTATATGCATTTAATGACTACAAATATGTCGTGTTGCACTACATTTTGCCAAGCCTGTTGTACAATAAAGCATTAAACATGCAGAATGAAATATTGAACATTTATGGCATTTTCACAATACCCCCGCCCCCTAAAAAAAAAAATAAAAATCTTTGCTTTCGGGTGGGGGGAGTAGTAATGTGTACTGTAAAGAAAAGTACAGAGCCTGACACAGATGTAAAGTAACATGAATGAAGTAATTTTTTTGTTTTGTTTTTTATTTTGTTTTTGTTGGTGTGTGTGGTCTGAGTTCTTCCTCCCCTCATGCCAGGGATTGTTGGTCACTACAGGACCGCAAACTGCTGCTGGCGCTTCTGCTGCCGCCTGCTGTCTGTGTGTGCTTCAGGTGCCTGTGGCTACATTCAAGTGACCCTCAAGCTGAGGTTGGGGCCCTACATTTCAAGTCCCTTCAGTTGCAATGGTCCAAAAACAATTCCTTGGTCGTTTTTGTTTTTTTTTTTAACAAAAAAAAACAAAAACAAAACCTTACTATACATGGTCGTTTTTGTTTTTTTTTATAAAATAAAAAACGTCTTACTATACATGGTCGTTTTTTTGACAAAATAAAAAACGCCTTACTATACATGGTCGTTTTTTTTAATTAAATAAAAAACATCTTACTATTCATGGTTGTTTTTTTAATAAAATAAAAACGCCTTACTATACATGGTCGTTTTTTTTAATACAATAAAAAACGCCTTACTATACATGGTCGTTTTTTTAAATAAAATAAAAAACGCCTTACTATAGTAAGGCGTTTTTTTTTTTTAATAAAATAAAAAACGCCTTACTATACATGGTCGTTTTTTTTAATTAAATAAAAAACATCTTACTATTCATGGTTGTTTTTTTAATAAAATAAAAACGCCTTACTATACATGGTCGTTTTTTTTAATACAATAAAAAACGCCTTACTATACATGGTCGTTTTTTTAAATAAAATAAAAAACGCCTTACTATAGTAAGGCGTTTTTTTTTTTTAATAAAATAAAAAACGCCTTACTATACATGGTCGTTTTTTTTAAATAAAATAAAAAACGCCTTACTATACATGGTCGTTTTTTTAATACAATAAAAAACGCCTTACTATACATGGTTGTTTCTTTTTTTCTATAAATAAAAAACACCTTACTATACATGGTCGTTTTTTTAAAAATATAAAAAACACCTTACTATATATGGTCTTTTTTTTTTTTTTAATAAAATAAAAAACGCTTGACTATACATGGTCGTTTTTTTTAAATAAAATAAAAAACGCCTTACTATACATGGTCGTTTTTTTAATAAAATAAAAAAACGCCTTACTATACATGGTCGTTTTTTTAATACAAAAAAAACGACTTACTATACTTTTGTTTACTATACTTACTATACATGGTCGTTTTTTTAATACAAAAAAAAACGCCTTACTAAACTTTTGTTTTAATACAATAAAAAACGCCTTACTATACATGGTTGTTTTTTTTAAATAAAATAAACGCCTTACTATACATGGTCGTTTTTTTAATACAATAAAAAACGCCTTACTATACATGGTCGTTTTTTTTAATCAAATAAAAAACACCTTACTATACATGGTCGTTTTTTTTAATAAAATAAAAAACGCCTTGGTAGTTTTTTTTTTTTTTTAAGAAAAAAAAAAACCTTACTATACATGGTCGTTTTTTTTAATCAAATAAAAAACACCTTACTATACATGGTCGTTTTTTTAATAAAATAAAAAACGCCTTATTATACATGGTCTTTTTTTTTAATTAAATAAAAAACGCCTTACTATACATGGTCGTTTTTTTTTTTTAAGAAAAAAAATAACTTCTTCCTATACATGGTTGTTTTTTTTAATAAAATAAAAACGCCTTACTATACATGCTCGTTTTTTTTTTTTAAGAAAAAAAATAACTTCTTCCTATACATGGTTGTTTTTTTTAATAAAATAAAAACGCCTTACTATACATGGTCGTTTTTTTTAATAAAATAAAAAACGCCTTGGTCGTTTTTTTGTTTTTTTTGTTTTTTTAAGAAAAAAAAAAAAGCCTTGCTATACATGGTCGTTTTTTTAATAAAATAAAAAACGCCTTTTTATACATGGTCTTTTTTTTTTATTAAATAAAAAACGCCTTACGATACATGTTCGTTTTTTTTTTAAATAAAATAAAAAACGCCTTACTATACATGGTCGTTTTTTTTTTTTTAATGAATAAAAAAAGCCTTACTATACATGGTCGTTTTTTTTAATTAAATAAAAAACACCTTACTATACATGGTCGTTTTTTTTTAATACAATAAAAAACGCCTTACTATACATGGTCGTTTTTTTAATAAAATAAAAAAACGCCTTACTATACATGGTTGTTTTTTTAATAAAATAAAAAACACCTTACTATACATGGTCGTTTTTTTAATACAATAAAAAACGCCTTACTATACATGGTTTTGTTTTAATACAATAAAAAACGCCTTACTATACATGGTTGTTTTTTTTTTAATAAAATAAACGCCTTACTATACATGGTCGTTTTTTTAATACAATAAAAAACGCCTGACTATACATGGTCGTTTTTTTTAATCAAATAAAAAACACCTTACTATACATGGTCGTTTTTTTAATAAAATAAAAAAAAGCCTTACTATACATGGTCGTTTTTTTAATAAAATAAAAAACGCCTTACTATACATGGTCGTTTTTTTTAATAAAATAAAAAACGCCTTTTTATACATGGTCTTTTTTTTAATTAAATAAAAAACGCCTTACGATACATGTTCGTTTTTTTTTTTTAAATAAAATAAAAAACGCCTTACTATACATGGTCGTTTTTTTTTTTTAATGAATAAAAAAAGCCTTACTATACATGGTCGTTTTTTTTAATTAAATAAAAAACTCCTTACTATACATGGTCGTTTTTTTTTAATAAAATAAAAAACGCCTTACTATACATGGTCGTTTTTTTTTGTTTTTTTTAATAAATAAAAAACGCCTTACTATACATGGTCGTTTTTTTTAATTAAATAAAAAACACCTTACTATACATGGTCGGTTTTTTTTAATAAAATAAAAAACGCCTTACTATACATGGTCGTTTTTTTAATAATATAAAAAACGCCTTACTATGCATGGTCGTTTTTTTTTTTTAATAAAATAAAAAACGCCTTACTATACATGGTCTTTTTTTTTTTTTTAGAAAAAAAAATAACCTTACTATACATGGTAGTTTTTTAAATAAAATAAAAAACGCCTTACTATGCATGGTCGTTTTTTTAATTAAATAAAAAACGCCTTACTATACATGGTCATGTTTTTTTTTAATAAAATAAAAAACGCCTTACTATCTACATGGTCGTTTTTTTTAAATAATATAAAAAACGCCTTACTATACATGGTCGTTTTTTTGAATAAAATAAAAAACGCCTTACTATACATGGTCGTTTTTTTTTTAAAATAAAATAAAAAACGCCTTACTATACATGGTCGTGTTTTTTTTTAATAAAATAAAAAACGCCTTACTATAACATGGTCGTTTTTTTGACAAAATAAAAAACGCCTTACTATACATGGTCGTTTTTTTAATTAAATAAAAAACGCCTTACTATACATGGTCGTTTTTTTTTTATTAATAAAATAAAAAACGCCTTACTATACATGGTCGTGTTTTTGATCGTTTTTTTAATAAAATAAAAACCGCCTTACTATACATGGTCGTTTTTTTAATAATATAAAAAACGCCTTACTATACATGGTCATTTTTTTTAATAATATAAAAAACGCCTTACTATACATGGTCGTTTTTTTAATAAAATAAAAAACGCCTTACTATACATGGTCGTTTTTTTTTAATAAAATAAAAAACGCCTTACTATAACATGGTCGTTTTTTTGACAAAATAAAAAACGCCTTACTATACATGGTCGTTTTTTTAATAAAATAAAAAACGCCTTACTTTACATGTTAGTTTTTTTTTAATTAAATAAAAAACACCTTACTATACATGGTCGTTTTTTTAATAATGTAAAAAACGCCTTACTATACATGGTCGTTTTTTTAATAATATAAAAAACGCCTTACTATACATGGTCGTTTTTTTTAATAATATAAAAAACGGCTTACTATACATGGTCGTTTTTTTAATAAAATAAAAAAACGCCTTACTATACATGGTCGTTTTTTTGAATAAAATAAAAAACGCCTTACTATACAGGGTCGTTTTTTTGACAAAATAAAAAACGCCTTACTATACATGGTCGTTTTTTTGAATAAAATAAAAAACGCCTTACTATACAGGGTCGTTTTTTTGACAAAATAAAAAAAACGCCTTACGATACATGGTCGTTTTTTTAATTAAATGAAAAACGCCTTACTATACATGGTCGTTTTTTTTAATAATGTAAAAAACGCCTCACTCTACATGGTCGTGTTTTTTTCAATAAAATAAAAAACGCCTTACTATACATGGTCGTTTTTTTTTTTAATAAAATAAAAAACGCCTTACTATACATGGTCGTTTTTTTGACAAAATAAAAAACACCTTACTATACATGGTCGTTTTTTTAATAATATAAAAAACGCCTTACTATACATGGTCGTTTTTTTAATAAAATAAAAAACGCCTTACTATACATGGTCGTTTTTTTAATAAAATAAAAAACGCCTTACTATACATGGTCGTTTTTTTTTTTTTTTATAAAATAAAAAACGCCTTACTATACATGGTCGTTTTTTTAATTAAATAAAAAACGACTTACTATACATGGTCATTTTTTTTAATAAAAGAAAAAACGCCTTACTATACATGGTCGTTTTTTTTAATAAAATAAAAAACGCCTTACTATACAGGGTCGTTTTTTTTGACAAAATAAAAAACGCCTTACTATACATGGTAGTTTATTTAATTAAATAAAAAACGCCTTACTATACATGGTCGTTTTTTTAATTAAATAAAAAACACCTTACTATACATGTTAGTTTTTTTTTTCATAAAATAAAAAACGCCTTACTATACATGGTAGTTTATTTAATTAAATAAAAAACGCCTTACTATACATGGTCGTTTTTTTGAATAAAATAAAAAACGCCTTACTATACATGGTCGTTTTTTTTTTAAATAAAATAAAAAACGCCTTACTATACATGGTCGTTTTTTTTTTTTTTAATAAAATAAAAAACGCCTTACTATAACATGGTCGTTTTTTTGACAAAATAAAAAACGCCTTACTATACATGGTCGTTTTTTTAATTAAATAAAAAACACCTTACTATACATGGTCGTTTTTTTTTTATTAATAAAATAAAAAACGCCTTACTATACATGGTCGTTTTTTTAATAAAATTAAAAATGCCTTACTATACATGGTTGTTTTTTTAATACAATAAAAAACGCCTTACTATACATGGTCGTTTTTTTGACAAAATAAAAAACGCCTTACTATACATGGTCGTTTTTGTTTTTTTTAAGAAAAAAAAAATAACCTTACTATACATGGTAGTTTTTTTGACAAAATAAAAAACGCCTTACTTTACATGTTAGTTTTTTTTTTCATAAAATAAAAAACACCTTACTATACATGGTAGTTTTTTTAATTAAATAAAAAACGCCTTACTATACATGGTCGTTTTTTTAATAATGTAAAAAACGCCTTACTATACATGGTCGTGTTTTTTTTTTAATAAAATAAAAAAACGCCTTACGATACATGGTCGTTTTTTTAATTAAATGAAAAACGCCTTACTATACATGATCGTTTTTTTTAATTAAATAAAAAACGCCTTACTATACATGGTCGTTTTTTTTTTTAATACAATAAAAAACGCCTTACTATACATGGTCGTTTTTTTGACAAAATAAAAAACGCCTTAATATACATGGTCGTGTTTTTTTTTTAATAAAATTAAAAAACGCCTTACGATACATGGTCGTGTTTTTTTTTAATAAAATAAAAAACGCCTTACTATACATGGTCGTGTTTTTTTTTAATAAAATAAAAAACGCCTTACTATACATGGTCGTTTTTTTAATAATGTAAAAAACGCCTTACTATACATGGTCGTGTTTTTTTTTTAATAAAATAAAAAAACGCCTTACGATACATGGTCGTGTTTTTTTTTAATAAAATAAAAAACGCCTTACTATACATGGTCGTGTTTTTTTTTAATAAAATAAAAAACGCCTTACTATACATGGTCGTTTTTTTAATAATGTAAAAAACGCCTCACTCTACATGGTCGTGTTTTTTTCAATAAAATAAAAAACGCCTTACTATACATGGTCGTGTTTTTTTTTAATAAAATAAAAAACGCCTTACTATACATGGTCGTTTTTTTGACAAAATAAAAAACGCCTTACTTTACATGTTAGGTTTTTTTTCATAAAATAAAAAACACCTTACTATACATGGTCGTTTTTTTAATAATATAAAAAACGCCTTACTATACATGGTCGTTTTTTTAATAAAATAAAAAACGCCTTAGTATATATGGTCGTTTTTTTAATAATGTAAAAAACGCCTTACTATACATGGTCGTGTTTTTTTTTATAAAATAAAAAACGCCTTACTATACATGGTCGTTTTTTTGACAAAATAAAAAACGTCTTACTATACATGGTCGTTTGTTTTTTTTTAAGAAAAAAAAAACCCTTACTATACATGGTCGTTTGTTTTTTTTTAAGAAAAAAAAAAAACCTTACTATACAGGGTCGTTTTTTTGACAAAATAAAAAACGCCTTACTTTACATGTTAGTTTTTTTTTTAATTAAATAAAAAACACCTTACTATACATGGTCGTTTTTTTAATAATGTAAAAAACGCCTTACTATACATGGTCGTGTTTTTTTGAATAAAATAAAAAACGCCTTACTATACATGGTCGTTTTTTTGACAAAATAAAAAACCCCTTACTGTACATGGTCGTTTTTTTAATAATATAAAAAACGCCTTACTATACATGGTCGTTTTTTTTAATAATATAAAAAACGCCTTACTATACATGGTCGTGTTTTTTTTTAATAAAATAAAAAAACGCCTTACGATACATGGTCGTTTTTTTAATTAAATGAAAAACGCCTTACTATACATGGTCGTTTTTTTTAATAATGTAAAAAACGCCTCACTCTACATGGTCGTGTTTTTTTCAATAAAATAAAAAACGCCTTACTATACATGGTCGTTTTTTTTTTTTAATAAAATAAAAAACGCCTTACTATACATGGTCGTTTTTTTGACAAAATAAAAAACACCTTACTATACATGGTCGTTTTTTTAATAATATAAAAAACGCCTTACTATACATGGTCGTTTTTTTGAATAAAATAAAAAACGCCTTACTATACAGGGTCGTTTTTTTGACAAAATAAAAAACGCCTTACCATACATGGTCGTTTTTTTTTTTCATAAAATAAAAAAATGCCTTACTATACATGGTCGTTTTTTATTTTATTAAAAAAAACGACTATGTATAGTAAGGCGTTTTTTATTTTGTCAAAAAAATGACCATGTATAGTAAGGCGTTTTTTATTTTATTAAAAAAAACGACCATGTATAGTAAGGCGTTTTTTATTTAATTAAAAAAACGACCATGTATAGTAAGGCGTTTTTTATTTGATTAAAAAAACAACCATGTATAGTAAGGCGTTTTTTATTGTATTAAAAAAAACGACCATGTATAGTAAGGCGTTTTTTATTTAATTAAAAAACGACCATGTATAGTAAGGCGTTTTTTATTTGATTAAAAAAACGACCATGCATAGTAAGGCGTTTTTTATTGTATTAAAAAAAACAACCATGTATAGTAAGGCATTTTTTATTTTATTAAAAAAACGACCATGTATAGTAAGGCGTTTTTTATTTTGTCAAAAAAACGACCATGTATAGTAAGGCGTTTTTATTTTATTAAAAAAAAAAACACCATGTATAGTAAGGCTTTTTTTTTCCGACAAAAAAACGACCATGTATAGTAAGGCTTTTTTTTCCGACAAAAAAACGACCATGTAAAGTAAGGCTTTTTTTTTCCCGACAAAAAAACGACCATGTATAGTAAGGCTTTTTTTTCCAACAAAAAAACGACCATGTATAGTAAGGCTTTTTTTTTCTGACAAAAAAACGACCATGTATAGTAAGGCTTTTTTTTTCGACAAAAAAACGACCATGTATAGTAAGGCTTTTTTTTTTCTGACAAAAAAACGACCATGTATAGTAAGGCTTTTTTTCAGACGAAAAAACGACCATGTATAGTAAGGCTTTTTTTTTTTCGACAAAAAAATGACCATGTATAGTAAGGCTTTTTTTTTTCGACAAAAAAACGACCATGTATAGTAGTATAGTAAGGCTTTTTTTTTTCCGACAAAAAAACGACCATGTATAGTAAGGCTTTTTTTTCCGACAAAAAAACGACCATGTATAGTAAGGCTTTTTTATTTTATTTTTTAATTTATTTTAAAAAAAAAAAAAATCCTAGTCATACTTACTAAACTCATTGCCCCTCTTTCCAGTAAACAGGCTAACAGCCCTGTGGTCTAGTGGTAGAGTGTCTACCCTCAGACACTGAAGTTGTGGGTTCGATCCCAGGCTGAGTCAAACCAAATGACCATGTATAGTAAGGCATTTTTTTTCTGACAAAAAAATGACCATGTATAGTAAGGCATTTTTTTTTTCTCCCCCCAAAAAACGACCATGTACAGTAAGGCTTTTTTTTTTCTCCCAAAAAAACGACCATGTATATAGTAAGGCATTTTTTTTTCTCCCCCCCCAAAAAATAACCATGTATAGTAAGGCATTTTTTTTCTCCCAAAAAAACGACCATGTATAGTAAGGCTTTTTTTTTTCTCCCAAAAAAACGACCATGTATAGTAAGGCATTTTTTTTCTCCCAAAAAAACGACCATGTATAGTAAGGCATTTTTTTTTTCTCCCCCAAAAAAACGACCATGTACAGTAAGGCTTTTTTTTTTCTCCCAAAAAAACGACCATGTATATAGTAAGGCATTTTTTTTCTCCCCCCCCCAAAAATAACCATGTATAGTAAGGCATTTTTTTTCTCCCAAAAAAACGACCATGTATAGTAAGGCATTTTTTTTTTCTCCCCAAAAAAAACGACCATGTATAGTAAGGCTTTTTTTTTTCTCCCAAAAAAACGACCATGTATAGTAAGGCATTTTTTTTCTCCGAAAAAAAAAAACGACCATGTATAGTAAGGCTTTTTTTTTCTCCGAAAAAAACGACCATGTATAGTAAGGCATTTTTTTTCTCCCAAAAAAACGACCATGTATAGTAAGGCTTTTTTTTTCTCCCAAAAAAACGACCATGTATAGTAAGGCATTTTTTTTCTCCCAAAAAAACGGCCATGTATAGTAAGGCTTTTTTTTTCTCCCAAAAAAACGACCATGTATAGTAAGGCTTTTTTTTTTTTCCCCAAAAAACGACCATGTATAGTAAGGCTTTTTTTTCCGACAAAAAAACGACCATGTAAAGTAAGGCTTTTTTTTTTCCCGACAAAAAAACGACCATGTATAGTAAGGCTTTTTTTTCCAACAAAAAAACGACCATGTATAGTAAGGCTTTTTTTTTTCTGACAAAAAAACGACCATGTATAATAAGGCTTTTTTTTTCGACAAAAAAACGACCATGTATAGTAAGGCTTTTTTTTTCTGACAAAAAAAAGACCATGTATAGTAAGGCTTTTTTTTTTCCGACAAAAAAATGACCATGTATAGTAAGGCTTTTTTTTTTCAACAAAAAAACGACCATGTATAGTAGTATAGTAAGGCTTTTTTTTTTCCGACAAAAAAACGACCATGTATAGTAAGGCTTTTTTTTTCCGACAAAAAAACGACCATGTATAGTAAGGCTTTTTTATTTTATTTTTTTTTTTATTTTTTTTTTTTAAATCCTAGTCATACTTACTAAACTCATTGCCCCTCTTTCCAGTAAACAGGCTAACAGCCCTGTGGTCTAGTGGTAGAGTGTCTACCCTCAGACACTGAAGTTGTGGGTTCGATCCCAGGCTGAGTCAAACCAAATGACCATGTATAGTAAGGCATTTTTTTTCTGACAAAAAAATGACCATGTATAGTAAGGCATTTTTTTTTTCTCCCCCAAAAAAACGACCATGTACAGTAAGGCTTTTTTTTTTCTCCCAAAAAAACGACCATGTATATAGTAAGGCATTTTTTTTTTCTCCCCCAAAAAAACGACCATGTACAGTAAGGCTTTTTTTTTTCTCCCAAAAAAACGACCATGTATATAGTAAGGCATTTTTTTTCTCCCCCCCCAAAAAATAACCATGTATAGTAAGGCATTTTTTTTCTCCCAAAAAACGACCATGTATAGTAAGGCATTTTTTTTCTCCCAAAAAAACGACCATGTATAGTAAGGCATTTTTTTTTTCTCCCCCAAAAAAACGACCATGTACAGTAAGGCTTTTTTTTTTCTCCCAAAAAAACGACCATGTATATAGTAAGGCATTCCCCCCCCCCCCCCCCCCCCAAAAATAACCATGTATAGTAAGGCATTTTTTTTCTCCCAAAAAAACGACCATGTATAGTAAGGCATTTTTTTTCTCCCAAAAAAACGACCATGTATAGTAAGGCTTTTTTTTTTCGACAAAAAAACGACCATGTATAGTAAGGCTTTTTTTTTTCTCCCCAAAAAACGACCATGTATAGTAAGGCTTTTTTTTTTTTCCCAAAAAAACGACCATGTATATAGTAAGGCATTTTTTTTTTCTCCCCCAAAAAAACGACCATGTACAGTAAGGCTTTTTTTTTTCTCCCAAAAAAACGACCATGTATATAGTAAGGCATTTTTTTTCTCCCCCCCCAAAAAATAACCATGTATAGTAAGGCATTTTTTTTCTCCCAAAAAAACGACCATGTATAGTAAGGCATTTTTTTTTCTTCCCAAAAAAACGACAATGTATAGTAAGGCATTTTTTTTCTCCCAAAAAAACGACCATGTACAGTAAGGCTTTTTTTTTTTCTCCCAAAAAAACGACCATGTATATAGTAAGGCATTTTTTTCTCCCCCCCCAAAAAATAACCATGTATAGTAAGGCATTTTTTTTCTCCCAAAAAAACGACCATGTATAGTAAGGCATTTTTTTTTTCTCCCCCAAAAAACCGACCATGTATAGTAAGGCTTTTTTTTTTCTCCCAAAAAAACGACCATGTATAGTAAGGCATTTTTTTCTGACAAAAAAATGACCATGTATAGTAAGGCATTTTTTTTTCTCCCCCCAAAAAACGACCATGTACAGTAAGGCTTTTTTTTCTCCCAAAAAAACGACCATGTATATAGTAAGGCATCCCCCCCCCCCCCCCCCCCCAAAAATAACCATGTATAGTAAGGCATTTTTTTTCTCCCAAAAAAACGACCATGTATAGTAAGGCTTTTTTTTTTCTCCCCAAAAAAAACGACCATGTATAGTAAGGCTTTTTTTTTTCTCCCAAAAAAACGACCATGTATAGTAAGGCATTTTTTTTCTCCGAAAAAAAAAAACGACCATGTATAGTAAGGCTTTTTTTTTCTCCGAAAAAAACGACCATGTATAGTAAGGCATTTTTTTTCCGACAAAAAAACGACCATGTATAGTAAGGCTTTTTTTTCCGACAAAAAACGACCATGTATAGTAAGGCTTTTTTTTTCAGACAAAAAAAACGACCATGTATAGTAAGGCTTTTTTTTCCGACAAAAAAACGACCATGTATAGTAAGGCTTTTTTTTTTCTGACAAAAAAACGACCATGTATACTAAGGCTTTTTTTTTTCGACAAAAAAACGACCATGTATAGTAAGGCTTTTTTTTTTCTCCCCAAAAAACGACCATGTATAGTAAGGCTTTTTTTTTTCTCCCAAAAAAACGACCATGTATATAGTAAGGCATTTTTTTTTTCTCCCCCAAAAAAACGACCATGTACAGTAAGGCTTTTTTTTTTCTCCCAAAAAAACGACCATGTATATAGTAAGGCATTTTTTTTCTCCCCCCCCAAAAAATAACCATGTATAGTAAGGCATTTTTTTTCTCCCAAAAAAACGACCATGTATAGTAAGGCATTTTTTTTTTCTTCCCAAAAAAACGACCATGTATAGTAAGGCATTTTTTTTCTCCCAAAAAAACGACCATGTATAGTAAGGCATTTTTTTTTTCTCCCCCAAAAAAACGACCATGTACAGTAAGGCTTTTTTTTTTCTCCCAAAAAAACGACCATGTATATAGTAAGGCATTTTTTTTCTCCCCCCCCAAAAAATAACCATGTATAGTAAGGCATTTTTTTTCTCCCAAAAAAACGACCATGTATAGTAAGGCATTTTTTTTTTCTCCCCAAAAAAACCGACCATGTATAGTAAGGCTTTTTTTTTTCTCCCAAAAAAACGACCATGTATAGTAAGGCATTTTTTTCTGACAAAAAAATGACCATGTATAGTAAGGCATTTTTTTTTCTCCCCCAAAAAAACGACCATGTACAGTAAGGCTTTTTTTTTTCTCCCAAAAAAACGACCATGTATATAGTAAGGCATTCCCCCCCCCCCAAAAATAACCATGTATAGTAAGGCATTTTTTTTCTCCCAAAAAAACGACCATGTATAGTAAGGCTTTTTTTTTTTCTCCCCAAAAAAAACGACCATGTAGAGTAAGGCTTTTTTTTTTTCTCCCAAAAAAACGACCATGTATAGTAAGGCATTTTTTTTCTCCGAAAAAAAAAAACGACCATGTATAGTAAGGCTTTTTTTTTCTCCGAAAAAAACGACCATGTATAGTAAGGCATTTTTTTTCTCCCAAAAAAACGACCATGTATAGTAAGGCTTTTTTTTTCTCCCAAAAAAACGACCATGTATAGTAAGGCATTTTTTTTCTCCCAAAAAAACGGCCATGTATAGTAAGGCTTTTTTTTTCTCCCAAAAAAACGACCATGTATAGTAAGGCTTTTTTTTTTCTCCCCAAAAAACGACCATGTATAGTAAGGCTTTTTTTTCCGACAAAAAAACGACCATGTAAAGTAAGGCTTTTTTTTTCCCGACAAAAAAACGACCATGTATAGTAAGGCTTTTTTTTCCAACAAAAAAACGACCATGTATAGTAAGGCTTTTTTTTTTCTGACAAAAAAACGACCATGTATAATAAGGCTTTTTTTTTCGACAAAAAAACGACCATGTATAGTAAGGCTTTTTTTTTTCTGACAAAAAAACGACCATGTATAGTAAGGCTTTTTTTTTTCCGACAAAAAAATGACCATGTATAGTAAGGCTTTTTTTTTTCGACAAAAAAACGACCATGTATAGTAGTATAGTAAGGCTTTTTTTTTCCGACAAAAAAACGACCATGTATAGTAAGGCTTTTTTTTTCCGACAAAAAAACGACCATGTATAGTAAGGCTTTTTTATTTTATTTTATTTTTTTATTTTTTTTTTTAAAATCCTAGTCATACTTACTAAACTCATTGCCCCTCTTTCCAGTAAACAGGCTAACAGCCCTGTGGTCTAGTGGTAGAGTGTCTACCCTCAGACACTGAAGTTGTGGGTTCGATCCCAGGCTGAGTCAAACCAAATGACCATGTATAGTAAGGCATTTTTTTTCTGACAAAAAAATGACCATGTATAGTAAGGCATTTTTTTTTTCTCCCCCAAAAAAACGACCATGTACAGTAAGGCTTTTTTTTTTCTCCCAAAAAAACGACCATGTATATAGTAAGGCATTTTTTTTTTCTCCCCCAAAAAAACGACCATGTACAGTAAGGCTTTTTTTTTTCTCCCAAAAAAACGACCATGTATATAGTAAGGCATTTTTTTTCTCCCCCCCCAAAAAATAACCATGTATAGTAAGGCATTTTTTTTCTCCCAAAAAAACGACCATGTATAGTAAGGCATTTTTTTTTTCTTCCCAAAAAAAACGACCATGTATAGTAAGGCATTTTTTTTCTCCCAAAAAAACGACCATGTATAGTAAGGCATTTTTTTTTTCTCCCCCAAAAAAACGACCATGTACAGTAAGGCTTTTTTTTTTCTCCCAAAAAAACGACCATGTATATAGTAAGGCATTTTTTTTCTCCCCCCCCAAAAAATAACCATGTATAGTAAGGCATTTTTTTTCTCCCAAAAAAACAACCATGTATAGTAAGGCATTTTTTTTTCTCCCCAAAAAAACCGACCATGTATAGTAAGGCTTTTTTTTTTCTCCCAAAAAAACGACCATGTATAGTAAGGCATTTTTTTTCTCCGAAAAAAAAAAACGACCATGTATAGTAAGGCTTTTTTTTTCTCCGAAAAAAACGACCATGTATAGTAAGGCTTTTTTTCAGACGAAAAAACGACCATGTATAGTAAGGCTTTTTTTTTTCCGACAAAAAAACGACCATGTATAGTAAGGCTTTTTTTTCCGACAAAAAACGACCATGTATAGTAAGGCTTTTTTTTTCAGACAAAAAAAACGACCATGTATAGTAAGGCTTTTTTTTCCGACAAAAAAACGACCATGTATAGTAAGGCTTTTTTTTTTCTCCCCAAAAAACGACCATGTATAGTAAGGCTTTTTTTTTTCTCCCAAAAAAACGACCATGTATATAGTAAGGCATTTTTTTTTTCTCCCCCAAAAAAACGACCATGTACAGTAAGGCTTTTTTTTTTCTCCCAAAAAAACGACCATGTATATAGTAAGGCATTTTTTTTCTCCCCCCCCCAAAAAATAACCATGTATAGTAAGGCATTTTTTTTCTCCCAAAAAAACGACCATGTATAGTAAGGCATTTTTTTTTTCTTCCCAAAAAAACGACCATGTATAGTAAGGCATTTTTTTTCTCCCAAAAAAACGACCATGTATAGTAAGGCATTTTTTTTTTCTCCCCCAAAAAAACGACCATGTACAGTAAGGCTTTTTTTTTTCTCCCAAAAAAATGACCATGTATATAGTAAGGCATTTTTTTTCTCCCCCCCCAAAAAATAACCATGTATAGTAAGGCATTTTTTTTCTCCCAAAAAAACGACCATGTATAGTAAGGCATTTTTTTTTTCTCCCCAAAAAAACCGACCATGTATAGTAAGGCTTTTTTTTTTCTCCCCAAAAAACGACCATGTATAGTAAGGCATTTTTTTTCTCCGAAAAAAAAAAACGACCATGTATAGTAAGGCTTTTTTTTTCTCCGAAAAAAACGACCATGTATAGTAAGGCATTTTTTTTCTCCCAAAAAAACGACCATGTATAGTAAGGCTTTTTTTTTTCTCCCCAAAAAACGACCATGTATAGTAAGGCTTTTTTTCACACGAAAAAACGACCATGTATAGTAAGGCTTTTTTTTTTTCCGACAAAAAAACGACCATGTATAGTAAGGCTTTTTTTTCCGACAAAAAACGACCATGTATAGTAAGGCTTTTTTTTTCAGACAAAAAAAACGACCATGTATAGTAAGGCTTTTTTTTCCGACAAAAAAACGACCATGTATAGTAAGGCTTTTTTTTTTCTGACAAAAAAACGACCATGTATACTAAGGCTTTTTTTTTCGACAAAAAAACGACCATGTATAGTAAGGCTTTTTTTTTTCTCCCCAAAAAACGACCATGTATAGTAAGGCTTTTTTTTTTCCAACAAAAAAACGACCATGTATAGTAAGGCTTTTTTTTCCGACAAAAAAACGACCATGTAAAGTAAGGCTTTTTTTTTCTCCGAAAAAAACGACCATGTATAGTAAGGCATTTTTTTTCTCCCCAAAAAACGACCATGTATAGTAAGGCTTTTTTTTTCTCCGAAAAAAACGACCATGTATAGTAAGGCATTTTTTTTCTCCCAAAAAAACGACCATGTATAGTAAGGCTTTTTTTTTTCTCCCCAAAAAACGACCATGTATAGTAAGGCTTTTTTTCAGACGAAAAAACGACCATGTATAGTAAGGCTTTTTTTTTTCCGACAAAAAAACGACCATGTATAGTAAGGCTTTTTTTTCCGACAAAAAACGACCATGTATAGTAAGGCTTTTTTTTTCAGACAAAAAAAACGACCATGTATAGTAAGGCTTTTTTTTCCGACAAAAAAACGACCATGTATAGTAAGGCTTTTTTTTTTCTGACAAAAAAAACGACCATGTATACTAAGGCTTTTGTTTTCGACAAAAAAACGACCATGTATAGTAAGGCTTTTTTTTTTCTCCCCAAAAAACGACCATGTATAGTAAGGCTTTTTTTTTTCCGACAAAAAAACGACCATGTATAGTAAGGCTTTTTTTTCCGACAAAAAAACGACCATGTAAAGTAAGGCTTTTTTTTTCCCGACAAAAAAACGACCATGTATAGTAAGGGTTTTTTTTTTCTCCCCAAAAAACGACCATGTATAAGGCATTTTTTTTTCCCGACAAAAAAACGACCATGTATAGTAAGGCTTTTTTTTTTCCTGACAAAAAAACGACCATGTATAGTAAGGCTTTTTTTCAGACGAAAAAACGACCATGTATAGTCAGGCTTTTTTTTTCCGACAAAAAAACGACCATGTATAGTAAGGCTTTTTTTTCCGACAAAAAAACGACCATGTATAGTAAGGCTTTTTTTTCCGACAAAAAACGACCATGTATAGAAGGCTTTTTTTTTCCGACAAAAAAACGACCATGTATAGTAAGGCTTTTTTTTCCGACAAAAAAACGACCATGTAAAGTAAGGCTTTTTTTTTCCCGACAAAAAAACGACCATGTATAGTAAGGCGTTTTTTATTTTGTCAAAAAAACGACCATGTATAGTAAGGCGTTTTAATTTTATTAAAAAAAACGACCATGTATAGTAAGGCGTTTTTTATTTGATTAAAAAAAACGACCATGTATAGTAAGGCGTTTTTTATTGTATTAAAAAAAAAACGACCATGTATAGAAAGGCGTTTTTTTATTTAATTAAAAAAACGACCATGTATAGTAAGGCGTTTTTTATTGTATTAAAAAAACGACCATGTATAGTAAGGCTTTTTATTTTATTAAAAAAAAACAACCATGTAAAGTAAGGCGTTTTTTATATTATTAAAAAAACGACCATGTATAGTAAGGCGTTTTTTATTTAATTAAAAAATGACCATGTATAGTAAGGCGTTTTTTATTTTGTCAAAAAAACGACCATGTATAGTAAGGCGTTTTTTATTTTATTAAAAAAACGACCATGTATAGTAAGGCGTTTTTTATTTAATTAAAAAAACGACCATGTATAGTAAGGCGTTTTTTATTTGATTAAAAAAACAACCATGTATAGTAAGGCGTTTTTTATTGTATTAAAAAAAATGACCATGTATAGTAAGGCGTTTTTTATTTAATTAAAAAACGACCATGTATAGTAAGGCGTTTTTTATTTGATTAAAAAAACGACCATGCATAGTAAGGCGTTTTTTATTGTATTAAAAAAAACAACCATGTATAGTAAGGCATTTTTTATTTTATTAAAAAAACGACCATGTATAGTAAGGCGTTTTTTATTTTGTCAAAAAAACGACCATGTATAGTAAGGCGTTTTTATTTTATTAAAAAAAAAAACACCATGTATAGTAAGGCTTTTTTTTTCCGACAAAAAAACGACCATGTATAGTAAGGCTTTTTTTTCCGACAAAAAAACGACCATGTAAAGTAAGGCTTTTTTTTTCCCGACAAAAAAACGACCATGTATAGTAAGGCTTTTTTTTCCAACAAAAAAACGACCATGTATAGTAAGGCTTTTTTTTTTCTGACAAAAAAACGACCATGTATAGTAAGGCTTTTTTTTTCGACAAAAAAACGACCATGTATAGTAAGGCTTTTTTTTTTCTGACAAAAAAACGACCATGTATAGTAAGGCTTTTTTTCAGACGAAAAAACGACCATGTATAGTAAGGCTTTTTTTTTTCCGACAAAAAAATGACCATGTATAGTAAGGCTTTTTTTTTTCGACAAAAAAACGACCATGTATAGTAGTATAGTAAGGCTTTTTTTTTTCCGACAAAAAAACGACCATGTATAGTAAGGCTTTTTTATTTTATTTTATTTTTTATTTTTTTTTTTAAAATCCTAGTCATACTTACTAAACTCATTGCCCCTCTTTCCAGTAAACAGGCTAACAGCCCTGTGGTCTAGTGGTAGAGTGTCTACCCTCAGACACTGAAGTTGTGGGTTCGATCCCGGGCTGAGTCAAAAAAACGACCATGTATAGTAAGGCTTTTTTTCAGACGAAAAAACGACCATGTATAGTAAGGCTTTTTTTTTTCCGACAAAAAAATGACCATGTATAGTAAGGCTTTTTTTTTTCGACAAAAAAACGACCATGTATAGTAGTATAGTAAGGCTTTTTTTTTTCCAACAAAAAAACGACCATGTATAGTAAGGCTTTTTTTTCCGACAAAAAAACGACCATGTAAAGTAAGGCTTTTTTTTTCTCCGAAAAAAACGACCATGTATAGTAAGGCATTTTTTTTCTCCCCAAAAAACGACCATGTATAGTAAGGCTTTTTTTTTTCTTTTTCTCCGAAAAAAACGACCATGTATAGTAAGGCATTTTTTTTTCTCCCAAAAAAAACGACCATGTATAGTAAGGCTTTTTTTTTTCTCCCCAAAAAACGACCATGTATAGTAAGGCTTTTTTTCAGACGAAAAAAACGACCATGTATAGTAAGGCTTTTTTTTTTCCGACAAAAAAACGACCATGTATAGTAAGGCTTTTTTTTCCGACAAAAAACGACCATGTATAGTAAGGCTTTTTTTTTCAGACAAAAAAAACGACCATGTATAGTAAGTGCTTTTTTTTTCCGACAAAAAA
>NW_027520567.1:0-28896 GCF_051991245.1 Festucalex cinctus
ACAGCCATAATCAGCAATTGTGTACATTTGAGCTGAATGTGTCAAAATCTTAAAAATTAACAGGTGCCCAAGCAATTTCATGCTAGAATCATCATCCGGATGCCAAAATAAACTAAATACAGCAAAAGATTTGAGTGCACAACGTTTGGTTTAGGTTTGACAGCCATAATCACCTTTTTATTGCTTTAAATGCGTTTTTAGCGCATGATTGTACATTTGAGCTGAATGTGTCAAAATCTTAAAAATTAACAGGTGCCCAAGCAATTTCATGCTAGAATCATCATCCGGATGCCAAAATAAACTAAATACAGCAAAAGATTTGAGTGCACAGCGTTTGGTTTAGATTTGACAGCCATAATCAGCAATTGTGTACATTTGAGCTGAATGTGTCAAAATCTTAAAAATTAACAGGTGCCCAAGCAATTTCATGCTAGAATCATCATCCGGATGCCAAAATAAACTAAATACAGCAAAAGATTTGAGTGCACAACGTTTGGTTTAGATTTGACAGCCATAATCAGCAATTGTGTACATTTGAGCTGAATGTGTCAAAATCTTAAAAATTAACAGGTGCCCAAGCAATTTCATGCTAGAATCATCATCCGGATGCCAAAATAAACTAAATACAGCAAAAGATTTGAGTGCACAACGTTTGGTTTAGGTTTGACAGCCATAATAACCTTTTTATTGCTTTAAATGCGTTTTTAGCGCATGATTGTACATTTGAGCTGAATGTGTCAAAATCTTAAAAATTAACAGGTGCCCAAGCCATTTCATGCTAGAATCATCATCCGGATGCCAAAATAAACTAAATACAGCAAAAGATTTGAGTGCACAACGTTTGGTTTAGGTTTGACAGCCATAATCACCTTTTTATTGCTTTAAATGCGTTTTTAGCGCATGATTGTACATTTGAGCTGAATGTGTCAAAATCTTAAAAATTAACAGGTGCCCAAGCAATTTCATGCTAGAATCATCATCCGGATGCCAAAATAAACTAAATACAGCAAAAGATTTGAGTGCACAACGTTTGGTTTAGGTTTGACAGCCATAATCACCTTTTTATTGCTTTAAATGCGTTTTTAGCGCATGATTGTACATTTGAGCTGAATGTGTCAAAATCTTAAAAATTAACAGGTGCCCAAGCAATTTCATGCTAGAATCATCATCCGGATGCCAAAATAAACTAAATACAGCAAAAGATTTGAGTGCACAGCGTTTGGTTTAGATTTGACAGCCATAATCAGCAATTGTGTACATTTGAGCTGAATGTGTCAAAATCTTAAAAATTAACAGGTGCCCAAGCAATTTCATGCTAGAATCATCATCCGGATGCCAAAATAAACTAAATACAGCAAAAGATTTGAGTGCACAACGTTTGGTTTAGGTTTGACAGCCATAATCACCTTTTTATTGCTTTAAATGCGTTTTTAGCGCATGATTGTACATTTGAGCTGAATGTGTCAAAATCTTAAAAATTAACAGGTGCCCAAGCAATTTCATGCTAGAATCATCATCCGGTTGCCAAAATAAACTAAATACAGCAAAAGATTTGAGTGCACAACGTTTGGTTTAGATTTGACAGCCATAATCAGCAATTGTGTACATTTGAGCTGAATGTGTCAAAATCTTAAAAATTAACAGGTGCCCAAGCAATTTCATGCTAGAATCATCATCCGGATGCCAAAATAAACTAAATACAGCAAAAGATTTGAGTGCACAGCGTTTGGTTTAGATTTGACAGCCATAATCAGCAATTGTGTACATTTGAGCTGAATGTGTCAAAATCTTAAAAATTAACAGGTGCCCAAGCAATTTCATGCTAGAATCATCATCCGGATGCCAAAATAAACTAAATACAGCAAAAGATTTGAGTGCACAACGTTTGGTTTAGGTTTGACAGCCATAATCACCTTTTTATTGCTTTAAATGCGTTTTTAGCGCATGATTGTACATTTGAGCTGAATGTGTCAAAATCTTAAAAATTAACAGGTGCCCAAGCAATTTCATGCTAGAATCATCATCCGGATGCCAAAATAAACTAAATACAGCAAAGGATTTGAGTGCACAACGTTTGGTTTAGATTTGACAGCCATAATCAGCAATTGTGTACATTTGAGCTGAATGTGTCAAAATCTTAAAAATTAACAGGAGCCCAAGCAATTTCATGCTAGAATCATCATCCGGATGCCAAAATAAACTAAATACAGCAAAAGATTTGAGTGCACAACGTTTGGTTTAGGTTTGACAGCCATAATCACCTTTTTATTGCTTTAAATGCGTTTTTAGCGCATGATTGTACATTTGAGCTGAATGTGTCAAAATCTTAAAAATTAACAGGTGCCCAAGCAATTTCATGCTAGAATCATCATCCGGATGCCAAAATAAACTAAATACAGCAAAAGATTTGAGTGCACAACGTTTGGTTTAGATTTGACAGCCATAATCAGCAATTGTGTACATTTGAGCTGAATGTGTCAAAATCTTAAAAATTAACAGGTGCCCAAGCAATTTCATGCTAGAATCATCATCCGGATGCCAAAATAAACTAAATACAGCAAAAGATTTGAGTGCACAACGTTTGGTTTAGGTTTGACAGCCATAATAACCTTTTTATTGCTTTAAATGCGTTTTTAGCGCATGATTGTACATTTGAGCTGAATGTGTCAAAATCTTAAAAATTAACAGGTGCCCAAGCCATTTCATGCTAGAATCATCATCCGGATGCCAAAATAAACTAAATACAGCAAAAGATTTGAGTGCACAACGTTTGGTTTAGATTTGACAGCCATAATCAGCAATTGTGTACATTTGAGCTGAATGTGTCAAAATCTTAAAAATTAACAGGTGCCCAAGCAATTTCATGCTAGAATCATCATCCGGATGCCAAAATAAACTAAATACAGCAAAAGATTTGAGTGCACAACGTTTGGTTTAGATTTGACAGCCATAATCAGCAATTGTGTACATTTGAGCTGAATGTGTCAAAATCTTAAAAATTAACAGGTGCCCAAGCAATTTCATGCTAGAATCATCATCCGGATGCCAAAATAAACTAAATACAGCAAAAGATTTGAGTGCACAACGTTTGGTTTAGGTTTGACAGCCATAATCACCTTTTTATTGCTTTAAATGCGTTTTTAGCGCATGATTGTACATTTGAGCTGAATGTGTCAAAATCTTAAAAATTAACAGGTGCCCAAGCAATTTCATGCTAGAATCATCATCCGGATGCCAAAATAAACTAAATACAGCAAAAGATTTGAGTGCACAGCGTTTGGTTTAGATTTGACAGCCATAATCAGCAATTGTGTACATTTGAGCTGAATGTGTCAAAATCTTAAAAATTAACAGGTGCCCAAGCAATTTCATGCTAGAATCATCATCCGGATGCCAAAATAAACTAAATACAGCAAAAGATTTGAGTGCACAACGTTTGGTTTAGATTTGACAGCCATAATCAGCAATTGTGTACATTTGAGCTGAATGTGTCAAAATCTTAAAAATTAACAGGTGCCCAAGCAATTTCATGCTAGAATCATCATCCGGATGCCAAAATAAACTAAATACAGCAAAAGATTTGAGTGCACAACGTTTGGTTTAGGTTTGACAGCCATAATAACCTTTTTATTGCTTTAAATGCGTTTTTAGCGCATGATTGTACATTTGAGCTGAATGTGTCAAAATCTTAAAAATTAACAGGTGCCCAAGCCATTTCATGCTAGAATCATCATCCGGATGCCAAAATAAACTAAATACAGCAAAAGATTTGAGTGCACAACGTTTGGTTTAGGTTTGACAGCCATAATCACCTTTTTATTGCTTTAAATGCGTTTTTAGCGCATGATTGTACATTTGAGCTGAATGTGTCAAAATCTTAAAAATTAACAGGTGCCCAAGCAATTTCATGCTAGAATCATCATCCGGATGCCAAAATAAACTAAATACAGCAAAAGATTTGAGTGCACAACGTTTGGTTTAGGTTTGACAGCCATAATCACCTTTTTATTGCTTTAAATGCGTTTTTAGCGCATGATTGTACATTTGAGCTGAATGTGTCAAAATCTTAAAAATTAACAGGTGCCCAAGCAATTTCATGCTAGAATCATCATCCGGATGCCAAAATAAACTAAATACAGCAAAAGATTTGAGTGCACAGCGTTTGGTTTAGATTTGACAGCCATAATCAGCAATTGTGTACATTTGAGCTGAATGTGTCAAAATCTTAAAAATTAACAGGTGCCCAAGCAATTTCATGCTAGAATCATCATCCGGATGCCAAAATAAACTAAATACAGCAAAAGATTTGAGTGCACAACGTTTGGTTTAGGTTTGACAGCCATAATCACCTTTTTATTGCTTTAAATGCGTTTTTAGCGCATGATTGTACATTTGAGCTGAATGTGTCAAAATCTTAAAAATTAACAGGTGCCCAAGCAATTTCATGCTAGAATCATCATCCGGTTGCCAAAATAAACTAAATACAGCAAAAGATTTGAGTGCACAACGTTTGGTTTAGATTTGACAGCCATAATCAGCAATTGTGTACATTTGAGCTGAATGTGTCAAAATCTTAAAAATTAACAGGTGCCCAAGCAATTTCATGCTAGAATCATCATCCGGATGCCAAAATAAACTAAATACAGCAAAAGATTTGAGTGCACAGCGTTTGGTTTAGATTTGACAGCCATAATCAGCAATTGTGTACATTTGAGCTGAATGTGTCAAAATCTTAAAAATTAACAGGTGCCCAAGCAATTTCATGCTAGAATCATCATCCGGATGCCAAAATAAACTAAATACAGCAAAAGATTTGAGTGCACAACGTTTGGTTTAGGTTTGACAGCCATAATCACCTTTTTATTGCTTTAAATGCGTTTTTAGCGCATGATTGTACATTTGAGCTGAATGTGTCAAAATCTTAAAAATTAACAGGTGCCCAAGCAATTTCATGCTAGAATCATCATCCGGATGCCAAAATAAACTAAATACAGCAAAGGATTTGAGTGCACAACGTTTGGTTTAGATTTGACAGCCATAATCAGCAATTGTGTACATTTGAGCTGAATGTGTCAAAATCTTAAAAATTAACAGGAGCCCAAGCAATTTCATGCTAGAATCATCATCCGGATGCCAAAATAAACTAAATACAGCAAAAGATTTGAGTGCACAACGTTTGGTTTAGGTTTGACAGCCATAATCACCTTTTTATTGCTTTAAATGCGTTTTTAGCGCATGATTGTACATTTGAGCTGAATGTGTCAAAATCTTAAAAATTAACAGGTGCCCAAGCAATTTCATGCTAGAATCATCATCCGGATGCCAAAATAAACTAAATACAGCAAAAGATTTGAGTGCACAACGTTTGGTTTAGATTTGACAGCCATAATCAGCAATTGTGTACATTTGAGCTGAATGTGTCAAAATCTTAAAAATTAACAGGTGCCCAAGCAATTTCATGCTAGAATCATCATCCGGATGCCAAAATAAACTAAATACAGCAAAAGATTTGAGTGCACAACGTTTGGTTTAGGTTTGACAGCCATAATAACCTTTTTATTGCTTTAAATGCGTTTTTAGCGCATGATTGTACATTTGAGCTGAATGTGTCAAAATCTTAAAAATTAACAGGTGCCCAAGCCATTTCATGCTAGAATCATCATCCGGATGCCAAAATAAACTAAATACAGCAAAAGATTTGAGTGCACAACGTTTGGTTTAGATTTGACAGCCATAATCAGCAATTGTGTACATTTGAGCTGAATGTGTCAAAATCTTAAAAATTAACAGGTGCCCAAGCAATTTCATGCTAGAATCATCATCCGGATGCCAAAATAAACTAAATACAGCAAAAGATTTGAGTGCACAACGTTTGGTTTAGATTTGACAGCCATAATCAGCAATTGTGTACATTTGAGCTGAATGTGTCAAAATCTTAAAAATTAACAGGTGCCCAAGCAATTTCATGCTAGAATCATCATCCGGATGCCAAAATAAACTAAATACAGCAAAAGATTTGAGTGCACAACGTTTGGTTTAGGTTTGACAGCCATAATAACCTTTTTATTGCTTTAAATGCGTTTTTAGCGCATGATTGTACATTTGAGCTGAATGTGTCAAAATCTTAAAAATTAACAGGTGCCCAAGCCATTTCATGCTAGAATCATCATCCGGATGCCAAAATAAACTAAATACAGCAAAAGATTTGAGTGCACAACGTTTGGTTTAGATTTGACAGCCATAATCAGCAATTGTGTACATTTGAGCTGAATGTGTCAAAATCTTAAAAATTAACAGGTGCCCAAGCAATTTCATGCTAGAATCATCATCCGGATGCCAAAATAAACTAAATACAGCAAAGGATTTGAGTGCACAACGTTTGGTTTAGATTTGACAGCCATAATCAGCAATTGTGTACATTTGAGCTGAATGTGTCAAAATCTTAAAAATTAACAGGAGCCCAAGCAATTTCATGCTAGAATCATCATCCGGATGCCAAAATAAACTAAATACAGCAAAAGATTTGAGTGCACAAAGTTTGGTTTAGGTTTGACAGCCATAATCACCTTTTTATTGCTTTAAATGCGTTTTTAGCGCATGATTGTACATTTGAGCTGAATGTGTCAAAATCTTAAAAATTAACAGGTGCCCAAGCAATTTCATGCTAGAATCATCATCCGGATGCCAAAATAAACTAAATACAGCAAAAGATTTGAGTGCACAACGTTTGGTTTAGATTTGACAGCCATAATCAGCAATTGTGTACATTTGAGCTGAATGTGTCAAAATCTTAAAAATTAACAGGTGCCCAAGCAATTTCATGCTAGAATCATCATCCGGATGCCAAAATAAACTAAATACAGCAAAAGATTTGAGTGCACAACGTTTGGTTTAGGTTTGACAGCCATAATAACCTTTTTATTGCTTTAAATGCGTTTTTAGCGCATGATTGTACATTTGAGCTGAATGTGTCAAAATCTTAAAAATTAACAGGTGCCCAAGCCATTTCATGCTAGAATCATCATCCGGATGCCAAAATAAACTAAATACAGCAAAAGATTTGAGTGCACAACGTTTGGTTTAGATTTGACAGCCATAATCAGCAATTGTGTACATTTGAGCTGAATGTGTCAAAATCTTAAAAATTAACAGGTGCCCAAGCAATTTCATGCTAGAATCATCATCCGGATGCCAAAATAAACTAAATACAGCAAAAGATTTGAGTGCACAACGTTTGGTTTAGGTTTGACAGCCATAATCACCTTTTTATTGCTTTAAATGCGTTTTTAGCGCATGATTGTACATTTGAGCTGAATGTGTCAAAATCTTAAAAATTAACAGGTGCCCAAGCAATTTCATGCTAGAATCATCATCCGGATGCCAAAATAAACTAAATACAGCAAAAGATTTGAGTGCACAGCGTTTGGTTTAGATTTGACAGCCATAATCAGCAATTGTGTACATTTGAGCTGAATGTGTCAAAATCTTAAAAATTAACAGGTGCCCAAGCAATTTCATGCTAGAATCATCATCCGGATGCCAAAATAAACTAAATACAGCAAAAGATTTGAGTGCACAACGTTTGGTTTAGGTTTGACAGCCATAATCACCTTTTTATTGCTTTAAATGCGTTTTTAGCGCATGATTGTACATTTGAGCTGAATGTGTCAAAATCTTAAAAATTAACAGGTGCCCAAGCAATTTCATGCTAGAATCATCATCCGGATGCCAAAATAAACTAAATACAGCAAAGGATTTGAGTGCACAACGTTTGGTTTAGATTTGACAGCCATAATCAGCAATTGTGTACATTTGAGCTGAACGTGTCAAAATCTTAAAAATTAACAGGAGCCCAAGCAATTTCATGCTAGAATCATCATCCGGATGCCAAAATAAACTAAATACAGCAAAAGATTTGAGTGCACAACGTTTGGTTTAGGTTTGACAGCCATAATCACCTTTTTATTGCTTTAAATGCGTTTTTAGCGCATGATTGTACATTTGAGCTGAATGTGTCAAAATCTTAAAAATTAACAGGTGCCCAAGCAATTTCATGCTAGAATCATCATCCGGATGCCAAAATAAACTAAATACAGCAAAAGATTTGAGTGCACAACGTTTGGTTTAGATTTGACAGCCATAATCAGCAATTGTGTACATTTGAGCTGAATGTGTCAAAATCTTAAAAATTAACAGGTGCCCAAGCAATTTCATGCTAGAATCATCATCCGGATGCCAAAATAAACTAAATACAGCAAAAGATTTGAGTGCACAACGTTTGGTTTAGGTTTGACAGCCATAATAACCTTTTTATTGCTTTAAATGCGTTTTTAGCGCATGATTGTACATTTGAGCTGAATGTGTCAAAATCTTAAAAATTAACAGGTGCCCAAGCCATTTCATGCTAGAATCATCATCCGGATGCCAAAATAAACTAAATACAGCAAAAGATTTGAGTGCACAACGTTTGGTTTAGATTTGACAGCCATAATCAGCAATTGTGTACATTTGAGCTGAATGTGTCAAAATCTTAAAAATTAACAGGTGCCCAAGCAATTTCATGCTAGAATCATCATCCGGATGCCAAAATAAACTAAATACAGCAAAAGATTTGAGTGCACAACGTTTGGTTTAGATTTGACAGCCATAATCAGCAATTGTGTACATTTGAGCTGAATGTGTCAAAATCTTAAAAATTAACAGGTGCCCAAGCAATTTCATGCTAGAATCATCATCCGGATGCCAAAATAAACTAAATACAGCAAAAGATTTGAGTGCACAACGTTTGGTTTAGGTTTGACAGCCATAATAACCTTTTTATTGCTTTAAATGCGTTTTTAGCGCATGATTGTACATTTGAGCTGAATGTGTCAAAATCTTAAAAATTAACAGGTGCCCAAGCCATTTCATGCTAGAATCATCATCCGGATGCCAAAATAAACTAAATACAGCAAAAGATTTGAGTGCACAGCGTTTGGTTTAGATTTGACAGCCATAATCAGCAATTGTGTACATTTGAGCTGAATGTGTCAAAATCTTAAAAATTAACAGGTGCCCAAGCAATTTCATGCTAGAATCATCATCCGGATGCCAAAATAAACTAAATACAGCAAAAGATTTGAGTGCACAACGTTTGGTTTAGGTTTGACAGCCATAATCACCTTTTTATTGCTTTAAATGCGTTTTTAGCGCATGATTGTACATTTGAGCTGAATGTGTCAAAATCTTAAAAATTAACAGGTGCCCAAGCAATTTCATGCTAGAATCATCATCCGGATGCCAAAATAAACTAAATACAGCAAAGGATTTGAGTGCACAACGTTTGGTTTAGATTTGACAGCCATAATCAGCAATTGTGTACATTTGAGCTGAATGTGTCAAAATCTTAAAAATTAACAGGAGCCCAAGCAATTTCATGCTAGAATCATCATCCGGATGCCAAAATAAACTAAATACAGCAAAAGATTTGAGTGCACAACGTTTGGTTTAGGTTTGACAGCCATAATCACCTTTTTATTGCTTTAAATGCGTTTTTAGCGCATGATTGTACATTTGAGCTGAATGTGTCAAAATCTTAAAAATTAACAGGTGCCCAAGCAATTTCATGCTAGAATCATCATCCGGATGCCAAAATAAACTAAATACAGCAAAAGATTTGAGTGCACAACGTTTGGTTTAGATTTGACAGCCATAATCAGCAATTGTGTACATTTGAGCTGAATGTGTCAAAATCTTAAAAATTAACAGGTGCCCAAGCAAATTCATGCTAGAATCATCATCCGGATGCCAAAATAAACTAAATACAGCAAAAGATTTGAGTGCACAACGTTTGGTTTAGATTTGACAGCCATAATCAGCAATTGTGTACATTTGAGCTGAATGTGTCAAAATCTTAAAAATTAACAGGTGCCCAAGCAAATTCATGCTAGAATCATCATCCGGATGCCAAAATAAACTAAATACAGCAAAAGATTTGAGTGCACAACGTTTGGTTTAGATTTGACAGCCATAATCAGCAATTGTGTACATTTGAGCTGAATGTGTCAAAATCTTAAAAATTAACAGGTGCCCAAGCAAATTCATGCTAGAATCATCATCCGGATGCCAAAATAAACTAAATACAGCAAAAGATTTGATTGCACAACGTTTGGTTTAGGTTTGACAGCCATAATCACCTTTTTATTGCTTTAAATGCGTTTCTAGCGCATGATTGTACATTTGAGCTGAATGTGTCAAAATCTTAAAAATTAACAGGTGCCCAAGCAATTTCATGCTAGAATCCTCATCCGGATGCCAAAATAAACTAAATACAGCAAAAGATTTGAGTGCACAACGTTTGGTTTAGATTTGACAGCCATAATCAGCAATTGTGTACATTTGAGCTGAATGTGTCAAAATCTTAAAAATTAACAGGTGCCCAAGCAATTTCATGCTAGAATCATCATCCGGATGCCAAAATAAACTAAATACAGCAAAAGATTTGAGTGCACAACGTTTGGTTTAGGTTTGACAGCCATAATCACCTTTTTATTGCTTTAAATGCGTTTTTAGCGCATGATTGTACATTTGAGCTGAATGTGTCAAAATCTTAAAAATTAACAGGTGCCCAAGCAATTTCATGCTAGAATCATCATCCGGATGCCAAAATAAACTAAATACAGCAAAGGATTTGAGTGCACAACGTTTGGTTTAGATTTGACAGCCATAATCAGCAATTGTGTACATTTGAGCTGAATGTGTCAAAATCTTAAAAATTAACAGGAGCCCAAGCAATTTCATGCTAGAATCATCATCCGGATGCCAAAATAAACTAAATACAGCAAAAGATTTGAGTGCACAAAGTTTGGTTTAGGTTTGACAGCCATAATCACCTTTTTATTGCTTTAAATGCGTTTTTAGCGCATGATTGTACATTTGAGCTGAATGTGTCAAAATCTTAAAAATTAACAGGTGCCCAAGCAATTTCATGCTAGAATCATCATCCGGATGCCAAAATAAACTAAATACAGCAAAAGATTTGAGTGCACAACGTTTGGTTTAGATTTGACAGCCATAATCAGCAATTGTGTACATTTGAGCTGAATGTGTCAAAATCTTAAAAATTAACAGGTGCCCAAGCAATTTCATGCTAGAATCATCATCCGGATGCCAAAATAAACTAAATACAGCAAAAGATTTGAGTGCACAACGTTTGGTTTAGGTTTGACAGCCATAATAACCTTTTTATTGCTTTAAATGCGTTTTTAGCGCATGATTGTACATTTGAGCTGAATGTGTCAAAATCTTAAAAATTAACAGGTGCCCAAGCCATTTCATGCTAGAATCATCATCCGGATGCCAAAATAAACTAAATACAGCAAAAGATTTGAGTGCACAACGTTTGGTTTAGATTTGACAGCCATAATCAGCAATTGTGTACATTTGAGCTGAATGTGTCAAAATCTTAAAAATTAACAGGTGCCCAAGCAATTTCATGCTAGAATCATCATCCGGATGCCAAAATAAACTAAATACAGCAAAAGATTTGAGTGCACAACGTTTGGTTTAGGTTTGACAGCCATAATCACCTTTTTATTGCTTTAAATGCGTTTTTAGCGCATGATTGTACATTTGAGCTGAATGTGTCAAAATCTTAAAAATTAACAGGTGCCCAAGCAATTTCATGCTAGAATCATCATCCGGATGCCAAAATAAACTAAATACAGCAAAAGATTTGAGTGCACAGCGTTTGGTTTAGATTTGACAGCCATAATCAGCAATTGTGTACATTTGAGCTGAATGTGTCAAAATCTTAAAAATTAACAGGTGCCCAAGCAATTTCATGCTAGAATCATCATCCGGATGCCAAAATAAACTAAATACAGCAAAAGATTTGAGTGCACAACGTTTGGTTTAGGTTTGACAGCCATAATCACCTTTTTATTGCTTTAAATGCGTTTTTAGCGCATGATTGTACATTTGAGCTGAATGTGTCAAAATCTTAAAAATTAACAGGTGCCCAAGCAATTTCATGCTAGAATCATCATCCGGATGCCAAAATAAACTAAATACAGCAAAGGATTTGAGTGCACAACGTTTGGTTTAGATTTGACAGCCATAATCAGCAATTGTGTACATTTGAGCTGAACGTGTCAAAATCTTAAAAATTAACAGGAGCCCAAGCAATTTCATGCTAGAATCATCATCCGGATGCCAAAATAAACTAAATACAGCAAAAGATTTGAGTGCACAACGTTTGGTTTAGGTTTGACAGCCATAATCACCTTTTTATTGCTTTAAATGCGTTTTTAGCGCATGATTGTACATTTGAGCTGAATGTGTCAAAATCTTAAAAATTAACAGGTGCCCAAGCAATTTCATGCTAGAATCATCATCCGGATGCCAAAATAAACTAAATACAGCAAAAGATTTGAGTGCACAACGTTTGGTTTAGATTTGACAGCCATAATCAGCAATTGTGTACATTTGAGCTGAATGTGTCAAAATCTTAAAAATTAACAGGTGCCCAAGCAATTTCATGCTAGAATCATCATCCGGATGCCAAAATAAACTAAATACAGCAAAAGATTTGAGTGCACAACGTTTGGTTTAGGTTTGACAGCCATAATAACCTTTTTATTGCTTTAAATGTGTTTTTAGCGCATGATTGTACATTTGAGCTGAATGTGTCAAAATCTTAAAAATTAACAGGTGCCCAAGCCATTTCATGCTAGAATCATCATCCGGATGCCAAAATAAACTAAATACAGCAAAAGATTTGAGTGCACAACGTTTGGTTTAGATTTGACAGCCATAATCAGCAATTGTGTACATTTGAGCTGAATGTGTCAAAATCTTAAAAATTAACAGGTGCCCAAGCAATTTCATGCTAGAATCATCATCCGGATGCCAAAATAAACTAAATACAGCAAAAGATTTGAGTGCACAACGTTTGGTTTAGATTTGACAGCCATAATCAGCAATTGTGTACATTTGAGCTGAATGTGTCAAAATCTTAAAAATTAACAGGTGCCCAAGCAATTTCATGCTAGAATCATCATCCGGATGCCAAAATAAACTAAATACAGCAAAAGATTTGAGTGCACAACGTTTGGTTTAGGTTTGACAGCCATAATAACCTTTTTATTGCTTTAAATGCGTTTTTAGCGCATGATTGTACATTTGAGCTGAATGTGTCAAAATCTTAAAAATTAACAGGTGCCCAAGCCATTTCATGCTAGAATCATCATCCGGATGCCAAAATAAACTAAATACAGCAAAAGATTTGAGTGCACAGCGTTTGGTTTAGATTTGACAGCCATAATCAGCAATTGTGTACATTTGAGCTGAATGTGTCAAAATCTTAAAAATTAACAGGTGCCCAAGCAATTTCATGCTAGAATCATCATCCGGATGCCAAAATAAACTAAATACAGCAAAAGATTTGAGTGCACAACGTTTGGTTTAGGTTTGACAGCCATAATCACCTTTTTATTGCTTTAAATGCGTTTTTAGCGCATGATTGTACATTTGAGCTGAATGTGTCAAAATCTTAAAAATTAACAGGTGCCCAAGCAATTTCATGCTAGAATCATCATCCGGATGCCAAAATAAACTAAATACAGCAAAGGATTTGAGTGCACAACGTTTGGTTTAGATTTGACAGCCATAATCAGCAATTGTGTACATTTGAGCTGAATGTGTCAAAATCTTAAAAATTAACAGGAGCCCAAGCAATTTCATGCTAGAATCATCATCCGGATGCCAAAATAAACTAAATACAGCAAAAGATTTGAGTGCACAACGTTTGGTTTAGGTTTGACAGCCATAATCACCTTTTTATTGCTTTAAATGCGTTTTTAGCGCATGATTGTACATTTGAGCTGAATGTGTCAAAATCTTAAAAATTAACAGGTGCCCAAGCAATTTCATGCTAGAATCATCATCCGGATGCCAAAATAAACTAAATACAGCAAAAGATTTGAGTGCACAACGTTTGGTTTAGATTTGACAGCCATAATCAGCAATTGTGTACATTTGAGCTGAATGTGTCAAAATCTTAAAAATTAACAGGTGCCCAAGCAAATTCATGCTAGAATCATCATCCGGATGCCAAAATAAACTAAATACAGCAAAAGATTTGAGTGCACAACGTTTGGTTTAGATTTGACAGCCATAATCAGCAATTGTGTACATTTGAGCTGAATGTGTCAAAATCTTAAAAATTAACAGGTGCCCAAGCAATTTCATGCTAGAATCATCATCCGGATGCCAAAATAAACTAAATACAGCAAAAGATTTGAGTGCACAACGTTTGGTTTAGATTTGACAGCCATAATCAGCAATTGTGTACATTTGAGCTGAATGTGTCAAAATCTTAAAAATTAACAGGTGCCCAAGCAATTTCATGCTAGAATCATCATCCGGATGCCAAAATAAACTAAATACAGCAAAAGATTTGAGTGCACAACGTTTGGTTTAGGTTTGACAGCCATAATAACCTTTTTATTGCTTTAAATGCGTTTTTAGCGCATGATTGTACATTTGAGCTGAATGTGTCAAAATCTTAAAAATTAACAGGTGCCCAAGCCATTTCATGCTAGAATCATCATCCGGATGCCAAAATAAACTAAATACAGCAAAAGATTTGAGTGCACAGCGTTTGGTTTAGATTTGACAGCCATAATCAGCAATTGTGTACATTTGAGCTGAATGTGTCAAAATCTTAAAAATTAACAGGTGCCCAAGCAATTTCATGCTAGAATCATCATCCGGATGCCAAAATAAACTAAATACAGCAAAAGATTTGAGTGCACAACGTTTGGTTTAGGTTTGACAGCCATAATCACCTTTTTATTGCTTTAAATGCGTTTTTAGCGCATGATTGTACATTTGAGCTGAATGTGTCAAAATCTTAAAAATTAACAGGTGCCCAAGCAATTTCATGCTAGAATCATCATCCGGATGCCAAAATAAACTAAATACAGCAAAGGATTTGAGTGCACAACGTTTGGTTTAGATTTGACAGCCATAATCAGCAATTGTGTACATTTGAGCTGAATGTGTCAAAATCTTAAAAATTAACAGGAGCCCAAGCAATTTCATGCTAGAATCATCATCCGGATGCCAAAATAAACTAAATACAGCAAAAGATTTGAGTGCACAACGTTTGGTTTAGGTTTGACAGCCATAATCACCTTTTTATTGCTTTAAATGCGTTTTTAGCGCATGATTGTACATTTGAGCTGAATGTGTCAAAATCTTAAAAATTAACAGGTGCCCAAGCAATTTCATGCTAGAATCATCATCCGGATGCCAAAATAAACTAAATACAGCAAAAGATTTGAGTGCACAACGTTTGGTTTAGATTTGACAGCCATAATCAGCAATTGTGTACATTTGAGCTGAATGTGTCAAAATCTTAAAAATTAACAGGTGCCCAAGCAAATTCATGCTAGAATCATCATCCGGATGCCAAAATAAACTAAATACAGCAAAAGATTTGAGTGCACAACGTTTGGTTTAGATTTGACAGCCATAATCAGCAATTGTGTACATTTGAGCTGAATGTGTCAAAATCTTAAAAATTAACAGGTGCCCAAGCAAATTCATGCTAGAATCATCATCCGGATGCCAAAATAAACTAAATACAGCAAAAGATTTGATTGCACAACGTTTGGTTTAGGTTTGACAGCCATAATCACCTTTTTATTGCTTTAAATGCGTTTCTAGCGCATGATTGTACATTTGAGCTGAATGTGTCAAAATCTTAAAAATTAACAGGTGCCCAAGCAATTTCATGCTAGAATCCTCATCCGGATGCCAAAATAAACTAAATACAGCAAAAGATTTGAGTGCACAACGTTTGGTTTAGATTTGACAGCCATAATCAGCAATTGTGTACATTTGAGCTGAATGTGTCAAAATCTTAAAAATTAACAGGTGCCCAAGCAATTTCATGCTAGAATCATCATCCGGATGCCAAAATAAACTAAATACAGCAAAAGATTTGAGTGCCAACGTTTGGTTTAGGTTTGACAGCCATAATCACCTTTTTATTGCTTTAAATGCGTTTTTAGCGCATGATTGTACATTTGAGCTGAATGTGTCAAAATCTTAAAAATTAACAGGTGCCCAAGCAATTTCATGCTAGAATCATCATCCGGTTGCCAAAATAAACTAAATACAGCAAAAGATTTGAGTGCACAACGTTTGGTTTAGGTTTGACAGCCATTATCACCTTTTTATTGCTTTAAATGCGTTTTTAGCGCATGATTGTACATTTGAGCTGATTGTGTCAAAATCTTAAAAATTAACAGGTGCCCAAGCAATTTCATGCTAGAATCATCATCCGGATGCCAAAATAAACTAAATACAGCAAAAGATTTGAGTGCACAACGTTTGGTTTAGATTTGACAGCCATAATCAGCAATTGTGTACATTTGAGCTGAATGTGTCAAAATCTTAAAAATTAACAGGTGCCCAAGCAATTTCATGCTAGAATCATCATCCGGATGCCAAAATAAACTAAATACAGCAAAAGATTTGAGTGCACAACGTTTGGTTTAGGTTTGACAGCCATAATCACCTTTTTATTGCTTTAAATGCGTTTTTAGCGCATGATTGTACATTTGAGCTGAATGTGTCAAAATCTTAAAAATTAACAGGTGCCCAAGCAATTTCATGCTAGAATCATCATCCGGATGCCAAAATAAACTAAATACAGCAAAAGATTTGAGTGCACAACGTTTGGTTTAGGTTTGACAGCCATAATCACCTTTTTATTGCTTTAAATGCGTTTTTAGCGCATGATTGTACATTTGAGCTGAATGTGTCAAAATCTTAAAAATTAACAGGTGCCCAAGCAATTTCATGCTAGAATCATCATCCGGATGCCAAAATAAACTAAATACAGCAAAAGATTTGAGTGCACAGCGTTTGGTTTAGATTTGACAGCCATAATCAGCAATTGTGTACATTTGAGCTGAATGTGTCAAAATCTTAAAAATTAACAGGTGCCCAAGCAATTTCATGCTAGAATCATCATCCGGATGCCAAAATAAACTAAATACAGCAAAAGATTTGAGTGCACAACGTTTGGTTTAGATTTGACAGCCATAATCAGCAATTGTGTACATTTGAGCTGAATGTGTCAAAATCTTAAAAATTAACAGGTGCCCAAGCAATTTCATGCTAGAATCATCATCCGGATGCCAAAATAAACTAAATACAGCAAAAGATTTGAGTGCACAACGTTTGGTTTAGGTTTGACAGCCATAATAACCTTTTTATTGCTTTAAATGCGTTTTTAGCGCATGATTGTACATTTGAGCTGAATGTGTCAAAATCTTAAAAATTAACAGGTGCCCAAGCCATTTCATGCTAGAATCATCATCCGGATGCCAAAATAAACTAAATACAGCAAAAGATTTGAGTGCACAACGTTTGGTTTAGATTTGACAGCCATAATCAGCAATTGTGTACATTTGAGCTGAATGTGTCAAAATCTTAAAAATTAACAGGTGCCCAAGCAATTTCATGCTAGAATCATCATCCGGATGCCAAAATAAACTAAATACAGCAAAAGATTTGAGTGCACAACGTTTGGTTTAGGTTTGACAGCCATAATCACCTTTTTATTGCTTTAAATGCGTTTTTAGCGCATGATTGTACATTTGAGCTGAATGTGTCAAAATCTTAAAAATTAACAGGTGCCCAAGCAATTTCATGCTAGAATCATCATCCGGATGCCAAAATAAACTAAATACAGCAAAAGATTTGAGTGCACAGCGTTTGGTTTAGATTTGACAGCCATAATCAGCAATTGTGTACATTTGAGCTGAATGTGTCAAAATCTTAAAAATTAACAGGTGCCCAAGCAATTTCATGCTAGAATCATCATCCGGATGCCAAAATAAACTAAATACAGCAAAAGATTTGAGTGCACAACGTTTGGTTTAGGTTTGACAGCCATAATCACCTTTTTATTGCTTTAAATGCGTTTTTAGCGCATGATTGTACATTTGAGCTGAATGTGTCAAAATCTTAAAAATTAACAGGTGCCCAAGCAATTTCATGCTAGAATCATCATCCGGTTGCCAAAATAAACTAAATACAGCAAAAGATTTGAGTGCACAACGTTTGGTTTAGATTTGACAGCCATAATCAGCAATTGTGTACATTTGAGCTGAATGTGTCAAAATCTTAAAAATTAACAGGTGCCCAAGCAATTTCATGCTAGAATCATCATCCGGATGCCAAAATAAACTAAATACAGCAAAAGATTTGAGTGCACAGCGTTTGGTTTAGATTTGACAGCCATAATCAGCAATTGTGTACATTTGAGCTGAATGTGTCAAAATCTTAAAAATTAACAGGTGCCCAAGCAATTTCATGCTAGAATCATCATCCGGATGCCAAAATAAACTAAATACAGCAAAAGATTTGAGTGCACAACGTTTGGTTTAGGTTTGACAGCCATAATCACCTTTTTATTGCTTTAAATGCGTTTTTAGCGCATGATTGTACATTTGAGCTGAATGTGTCAAAATCTTAAAAATTAACAGGTGCCCAAGCAATTTCATGCTAGAATCATCATCCGGATGCCAAAATAAACTAAATACAGCAAAGGATTTGAGTGCACAACGTTTGGTTTAGATTTGACAGCCATAATCAGCAATTGTGTACATTTGAGCTGAATGTGTCAAAATCTTAAAAATTAACAGGAGCCCAAGCAATTTCATGCTAGAATCATCATCCGGATGCCAAAATAAACTAAATACAGCAAAAGATTTGAGTGCACAACGTTTGGTTTAGGTTTGACAGCCATAATCACCTTTTTATTGCTTTAAATGCGTTTTTAGCGCATGATTGTACATTTGAGCTGAATGTGTCAAAATCTTAAAAATTAACAGGTGCCCAAGCAATTTCATGCTAGAATCATCATCCGGATGCCAAAATAAACTAAATACAGAAAAAGATTTGAGTGCACAGCGTTTGGTTTAGATTTGACAGCCATAATCAGCAATTGTGTACATTTGAGCTGAATGTGTCAAAATCTTAAAAATTAACAGGTGCCCAAGCAATTTCATGCTAGAATCATCATCCGGATGCCAAAATAAACTAAATACAGCAAAAGATTTGAGTGCACAACGTTTGGTTTAGGTTTGACAGCCATAATCACCTTTTTATTGCTTTAAATGCGTTTTTAGCGCATGATTGTACATTTGAGCTGAATGTGTCAAAATCTTAAAAATTAACAGGTGCCCAAGCAATTTCATGCTAGAATCATCATCCGGATGCCAAAATAAACTAAATACAGCAAAGGATTTGAGTGCACAACGTTTGGTTTAGATTTGACAGCCATAATCAGCAATTGTGTACATTTGAGCTGAATGTGTCAAAATCTTAAAAATTAACAGGAGCCCAAGCAATTTCATGCTAGAATCATCATCCGGATGCCAAAATAAACTAAATACAGCAAAAGATTTGAGTGCACAACGTTTGGTTTAGGTTTGACAGCCATAATCACCTTTTTATTGCTTTAAATGCGTTTTTAGCGCATGATTGTACATTTGAGCTGAATGTGTCAAAATCTTAAAAATTAACAGGTGCCCAAGCAATTTCATGCTAGAATCATCATCCGGATGCCAAAATAAACTAAATACAGCAAAAGATTTGAGTGCACAACGTTTGGTTTAGATTTGACAGCCATAATCAGCAATTGTGTACATTTGAGCTGAATGTGTCAAAATCTTAAAAATTAACAGGTGCCCAAGCAAATTCATGCTAGAATCATCATCCGGATGCCAAAATAAACTAAATACAGCAAAAGATTTGAGTGCACAACGTTTGGTTTAGATTTGACAGCCATAATCAGCAATTGTGTACATTTGAGCTGAATGTGTCAAAATCTTAAAAATTAACAGGTGCCCAAGCAAATTCATGCTAGAATCATCATCCGGATGCCAAAATAAACTAAATACAGCAAAAGATTTGATTGCACAACGTTTGGTTTAGGTTTGACAGCCATAATCACCTTTTTATTGCTTTAAATGCGTTTCTAGCGCATGATTGTACATTTGAGCTGAATGTGTCAAAATCTTAAAAATTAACAGGTGCCCAAGCAATTTCATGCTAGAATCCTCATCCGGATGCCAAAATAAACTAAATACAGCAAAAGATTTGAGTGCACAACGTTTGGTTTAGATTTGACAGCCATAATCAGCAATTGTGTACATTTGAGCTGAATGTGTCAAAATCTTAAAAATTAACAGGTGCCCAAGCAATTTCATGCTAGAATCATCATCCGGATGCCAAAATAAACTAAATACAGCAAAAGATTTGAGTGCCAACGTTTGGTTTAGGTTTGACAGCCATAATCACCTTTTTATTGCTTTAAATGCGTTTTTAGCGCATGATTGTACATTTGAGCTGAATGTGTCAAAATCTTAAAAATTAACAGGTGCCCAAGCAATTTCATGCTAGAATCATCATCCGGTTGCCAAAATAAACTAAATACAGCAAAAGATTTGAGTGCACAACGTTTGGTTTAGGTTTGACAGCCATTATCACCTTTTTATTGCTTTAAATGCGTTTTTAGCGCATGATTGTACATTTGAGCTGAATGTGTCAAAATCTTAAAAATTAACAGGTGCCCAAGCAATTTCATGCTAGAATCATCATCCGGATGCCAAAATAAACTAAATACAGCAAAAGATTTGAGTGCACAACGTTTGGTTTAGATTTGACAGCCATAATCAGCAATTGTGTACATTTGAGCTGAATGTGTCAAAATCTTAAAAATTAACAGGTGCCCAAGCAATTTCATGCTAGAATCATCATCCGGATGCCAAAATAAACTAAATACAGCAAAAGATTTGAGTGCACAACGTTTGGTTTAGGTTTGACAGCCATAATCACCTTTTTATTGCTTTAAATGCGTTTTTAGCGCATGATTGTACATTTGAGCTGAATGTGTCAAAATCTTAAAAATTAACAGGTGCCCAAGCAATTTCATGCTAGAATCATCATCCGGATGCCAAAATAAACTAAATACAGCAAAAGATTTGAGTGCACAGCGTTTGGTTTAGATTTGACAGCCATAATCAGCAATTGTGTACATTTGAGCTGAATGTGTCAAAATCTTAAAAATTAACAGGTGCCCAAGCAATTTCATGCTAGAATCATCATCCGGATGCCAAAATAAACTAAATACAGCAAAAGATTTGAGTGCACAACGTTTGGTTTAGGTTTGACAGCCATAATCACCTTTTTATTGCTTTAAATGCGTTTTTAGCGCATGATTGTACATTTGAGCTGAATGTGTCAAAATCTTAAAAATTAACAGGTGCCCAAGCAATTTCATGCTAGAATCATCATCCGGATGCCAAAATAAACTAAATACAGCAAAAGATTTGAGTGCACAGCGTTTGGTTTAGATTTGACAGCCATAATCAGCAATTGTGTACATTTGAGCTGAATGTGTCAAAATCTTAAAAATTAACAGGTGCCCAAGCAATTTCATGCTAGAATCATCATCCGGATGCCAAAATAAACTAAATACAGCAAAAGATTTGAGTGCACAACGTTTGGTTTAGATTTGACAGCCATAATCAGCAATTGTGTACATTTGAGCTGAATGTGTCAAAATCTTAAAAATTAACAGGTGCCCAAGCAATTTCATGCTAGAATCATCATCCGGATGCCAAAATAAACTAAATACAGCAAAAGATTTGAGTGCACAACGTTTGGTTTAGGTTTGACAGCCATAATAACCTTTTTATTGCTTTAAATGCGTTTTTAGCGCATGATTGTACATTTGAGCTGAATGTGTCAAAATCTTAAAAATTAACAGGTGCCCAAGCCATTTCATGCTAGAATCATCATCCGGATGCCAAAATAAACTAAATACAGCAAAAGATTTGAGTGCACAGCGTTTGGTTTAGATTTGACAGCCATAATCAGCAATTGTGTACATTTGAGCTGAATGTGTCAAAATCTTAAAAATTAACAGGTGCCCAAGCAATTTCATGCTAGAATCATCATCCGGATGCCAAAATAAACTAAATACAGCAAAAGATTTGAGTGCACAACGTTTGGTTTAGGTTTGACAGCCATAATCACCTTTTTATTGCTTTAAATGCGTTTTTAGCGCATGATTGTACATTTGAGCTGAATGTGTCAAAATCTTAAAAATTAACAGGTGCCCAAGCAATTTCATGCTAGAATCATCATCCGGATGCCAAAATAAACTAAATACAGCAAAGGATTTGAGTGCACAACGTTTGGTTTAGATTTGACAGCCATAATCAGCAATTGTGTACATTTGAGCTGAATGTGTCAAAATCTTAAAAATTAACAGGAGCCCAAGCAATTTCATGCTAGAATCATCATCCGGATGCCAAAATAAACTAAATACAGCAAAAGATTTGAGTGCACAACGTTTGGTTTAGGTTTGACAGCCATAATCACCTTTTTATTGCTTTAAATGCGTTTTTAGCGCATGATTGTACATTTGAGCTGAATGTGTCAAAATCTTAAAAATTAACAGGTGCCCAAGCAATTTCATGCTAGAATCATCATCCGGATGCCAAAATAAACTAAATACAGCAAAAGATTTGAGTGCACAACGTTTGGTTTAGATTTGACAGCCATAATCAGCAATTGTGTACATTTGAGCTGAATGTGTCAAAATCTTAAAAATTAACAGGTGCCCAAGCAAATTCATGCTAGAATCATCATCCGGATGCCAAAATAAACTAAATACAGCAAAAGATTTGAGTGCACAACGTTTGGTTTAGATTTGACAGCCATAATCAGCAATTGTGTACATTTGAGCTGAATGTGTCAAAATCTTAAAAATTAACAGGTGCCCAAGCAAATTCATGCTAGAATCATCATCCGGATGCCAAAATAAACTAAATACAGCAAAAGATTTGATTGCACAACGTTTGGTTTAGGTTTGACAGCCATAATCACCTTTTTATTGCTTTAAATGCGTTTCTAGCGCATGATTGTACATTTGAGCTGAATGTGTCAAAATCTTAAAAATTAACAGGTGCCCAAGCAATTTCATGCTAGAATCCTCATCCGGATGCCAAAATAAACTAAATACAGCAAAAGATTTGAGTGCACAACGTTTGGTTTAGATTTGACAGCCATAATCAGCAATTGTGTACATTTGAGCTGAATGTGTCAAAATCTTAAAAATTAACAGGTGCCCAAGCAATTTCATGCTAGAATCATCATCCGGATGCCAAAATAAACTAAATACAGCAAAAGATTTGAGTGCCAACGTTTGGTTTAGGTTTGACAGCCATAATCACCTTTTTATTGCTTTAAATGCGTTTTTAGCGCATGATTGTACATTTGAGCTGAATGTGTCAAAATCTTAAAAATTAACAGGTGCCCAAGCAATTTCATGCTAGAATCATCATCCGGTTGCCAAAATAAACTAAATACAGCAAAAGATTTGAGTGCACAACGTTTGGTTTAGGTTTGACAGCCATTATCACCTTTTTATTGCTTTAAATGCGTTTTTAGCGCATGATTGTACATTTGAGCTGATTGTGTCAAAATCTTAAAAATTAACAGGTGCCCAAGCAATTTCATGCTAGAATCATCATCCGGATGCCAAAATAAACTAAATACAGCAAAAGATTTGAGTGCACAACGTTTGGTTTAGATTTGACAGCCATAATCAGCAATTGTGTACATTTGAGCTGAATGTGTCAAAATCTTAAAAATTAACAGGTGCCCAAGCAATTTCATGCTAGAATCATCATCCGGATGCCAAAATAAACTAAATACAGCAAAAGATTTGAGTGCACAACGTTTGGTTTAGGTTTGACAGCCATAATCACCTTTTTATTGCTTTAAATGCGTTTTTAGCGCATGATTGTACATTTGAGCTGAATGTGTCAAAATCTTAAAAATTAACAGGTGCCCAAGCAATTTCATGCTAGAATCATCATCCGGATGCCAAAATAAACTAAATACAGCAAAAGATTTGAGTGCACAGCGTTTGGTTTAGGTTTGACAGCCATAATCAGCAATTGTGTACATTTGAGCTGAATGTGTCAAAATCTTAAAAATTAACAGGTGCCCAAGCAATTTCATGCTAGAATCATCATCCGGATGCCAAAATAAACTAAATACAGCAAAAGATTTGAGTGCACAACGTTTGGTTTAGGTTTGACAGCCATAATCACCTTTTTATTGCTTTAAATGCGTTTTTAGCGCATGATTGTACATTTGAGCTGAATGTGTCAAAATCTTAAAAATTAACAGGTGCCCAAGCAATTTCATGCTAGAATCATCATCCGGATGCCAAAATAAACTAAATACAGCAAAAGATTTGAGTGCACAGCGTTTGGTTTAGATTTGACAGCCATAATCAGCAATTGTGTACATTTGAGCTGAATGTGTCAAAATCTTAAAAATTAACAGGTGCCCAAGCAATTTCATGCTAGAATCATCATCCGGATGCCAAAATAAACTAAATACAGCAAAAGATTTGAGTGCACAACGTTTGGTTTAGATTTGACAGCCATAATCAGCAATTGTGTACATTTGAGCTGAATGTGTCAAAATCTTAAAAATTAACAGGTGCCCAAGCAATTTCATGCTAGAATCATCATCCGGATGCCAAAATAAACTAAATACAGCAAAAGATTTGAGTGCACAACGTTTGGTTTAGGTTTGACAGCCATAATAACCTTTTTATTGCTTTAAATGCGTTTTTAGCGCATGATTGTACATTTGAGCTGAATGTGTCAAAATCTTAAAAATTAACAGGTGCCCAAGCCATTTCATGCTAGAATCATCATCCGGATGCCAAAATAAACTAAATACAGCAAAAGATTTGAGTGCACAACGTTTGGTTTAGATTTGACAGCCATAATCAGCAATTGTGTACATTTGAGCTGAATGTGTCAAAATCTTAAAAATTAACAGGTGCCCAAGCAATTTCATGCTAGAATCATCATCCGGATGCCAAAATAAACTAAATACAGCAAAAGATTTGAGTGCACAACGTTTGGTTTAGGTTTGACAGCCATAATCACCTTTTTATTGCTTTAAATGCGTTTTTAGCGCATGATTGTACATTTGAGCTGAATGTGTCAAAATCTTAAAAATTAACAGGTGCCCAAGCAATTTCATGCTAGAATCATCATCCGGATGCCAAAATAAACTAAATACAGCAAAAGATTTGAGTGCACAGCGTTTGGTTTAGATTTGACAGCCATAATCAGCAATTGTGTACATTTGAGCTGAATGTGTCAAAATCTTAAAAATTAACAGGTGCCCAAGCAATTTCATGCTAGAATCATCATCCGGATGCCAAAATAAACTAAATACAGCAAAAGATTTGAGTGCACAACGTTTGGTTTAGGTTTGACAGCCATAATCACCTTTTTATTGCTTTAAATGCGTTTTTAGCGCATGATTGTACATTTGAGCTGAATGTGTCAAAATCTTAAAAATTAACAGGTGCCCAAGCAATTTCATGCTAGAATCATCATCCGGATGCCAAAATAAACTAAATACAGCAAAAGATTTGAGTGCACAGCGTTTGGTTTAGATTTGACAGCCATAATCAGCAATTGTGTACATTTGAGCTGAATGTGTCAAAATCTTAAAAATTAACAGGTGCCCAAGCAATTTCATGCTAGAATCATCATCCGGATGCCAAAATAAACTAAATACAGCAAAAGATTTGAGTGCACAACGTTTGGTTTAGGTTTGACAGCCATAATCACCTTTTTATTGCTTTAAATGCGTTTTTAGCGCATGATTGTACATTTGAGCTGAATGTGTCAAAATCTTAAAAATTAACAGGTGCCCAAGCAATTTCATGCTAGAATCATCATCCGGATGCCAAAATAAACTAAATACAGCAAAAGATTTGAGTGCCAACGTTTGGTTTAGGTTTGACAGCCATAATCACCTTTTTATTGCTTTAAATGCGTTTTTAGCGCATGATTGTACATTTGAGCTGAATGTGTCAAAATCTTAAAAATTAACAGGTGCCCAAGCAATTTCATGCTAGAATCATCATCCGGTTGCCAAAATAAACTAAATACAGCAAAAGATTTGAGTGCACAACGTTTGGTTTAGGTTTGACAGCCATTATCACCTTTTTATTGCTTTAAATGCGTTTTTAGCGCATGATTGTACATTTGAGCTGATTGTGTCAAAATCTTAAAAATTAACAGGTGCCCAAGCAATTTCATGCTAGAATCATCATCCGGATGCCAAAATAAACTAAATACAGCAAAAGATTTGAGTGCACAACGTTTGGTTTAGATTTGACAGCCATAATCAGCAATTGTGTACATTTGAGCTGAATGTGTCAAAATCTTAAAAATTAACAGGTGCCCAAGCAATTTCATGCTAGAATCATCATCCGGATGCCAAAATAAACTAAATACAGCAAAAGATTTGAGTGCACAACGTTTGGTTTAGGTTTGACAGCCATAATCACCTTTTTATTGCTTTAAATGCGTTTTTAGCGCATGATTGTACATTTGAGCTGAATGTGTCAAAATCTTAAAAATTAACAGGTGCCCAAGCAATTTCATGCTAGAATCATCATCCGGATGCCAAAATAAACTAAATACAGCAAAAGATTTGAGTGCACAGCGTTTGGTTTAGGTTTGACAGCCATAATCAGCAATTGTGTACATTTGAGCTGAATGTGTCAAAATCTTAAAAATTAACAGGTGCCCAAGCAATTTCATGCTAGAATCATCATCCGGATGCCAAAATAAACTAAATACAGCAAAAGATTTGAGTGCACAACGTTTGGTTTAGGTTTGACAGCCATAATCACCTTTTTATTGCTTTAAATGCGTTTTTAGCGCATGATTGTACATTTGAGCTGAATGTGTCAAAATCTTAAAAATTAACAGGTGCCCAAGCAATTTCATGCTAGAATCATCATCCGGATGCCAAAATAAACTAAATACAGCAAAAGATTTGAGTGCACAGCGTTTGGTTTAGATTTGACAGCCATAATCAGCAATTGTGTACATTTGAGCTGAATGTGTCAAAATCTTAAAAATTAACAGGTGCCCAAGCAATTTCATGCTAGAATCATCATCCGGATGCCAAAATAAACTAAATACAGCAAAAGATTTGAGTGCACAACGTTTGGTTTAGATTTGACAGCCATAATCAGCAATTGTGTACATTTGAGCTGAATGTGTCAAAATCTTAAAAATTAACAGGTGCCCAAGCAATTTCATGCTAGAATCATCATCCGGATGCCAAAATAAACTAAATACAGCAAAAGATTTGAGTGCACAACGTTTGGTTTAGGTTTGACAGCCATAATAACCTTTTTATTGCTTTAAATGCGTTTTTAGCGCATGATTGTACATTTGAGCTGAATGTGTCAAAATCTTAAAAATTAACAGGTGCCCAAGCCATTTCATGCTAGAATCATCATCCGGATGCCAAAATAAACTAAATACAGCAAAAGATTTGAGTGCACAACGTTTGGTTTAGATTTGACAGCCATAATCAGCAATTGTGTACATTTGAGCTGAATGTGTCAAAATCTTAAAAATTAACAGGTGCCCAAGCAATTTCATGCTAGAATCATCATCCGGATGCCAAAATAAACTAAATACAGCAAAAGATTTGAGTGCACAACGTTTGGTTTAGGTTTGACAGCCATAATCACCTTTTTATTGCTTTAAATGCGTTTTTAGCGCATGATTGTACATTTGAGCTGAATGTGTCAAAATCTTAAAAATTAACAGGTGCCCAAGCAATTTCATGCTAGAATCATCATCCGGATGCCAAAATAAACTAAATACAGCAAAAGATTTGAGTGCACAGCGTTTGGTTTAGATTTGACAGCCATAATCAGCAATTGTGTACATTTGAGCTGAATGTGTCAAAATCTTAAAAATTAACAGGTGCCCAAGCAATTTCATGCTAGAATCATCATCCGGATGCCAAAATAAACTAAATACAGCAAAAGATTTGAGTGCACAACGTTTGGTTTAGGTTTGACAGCCATAATCACCTTTTTATTGCTTTAAATGCGTTTTTAGCGCATGATTGTACATTTGAGCTGAATGTGTCAAAATCTTAAAAATTAACAGGTGCCCAAGCAATTTCATGCTAGAATCATCATCCGGTTGCCAAAATAAACTAAATACAGCAAAAGATTTGAGTGCACAACGTTTGGTTTAGATTTGACAGCCATAATCAGCAATTGTGTACATTGAGCTGAATGTGTCAAAATCTTAAAAATTAACAGGTGCCCAAGCAATTTCATGCTAGAATCATCATCCGGATGCCAAAATAAACTAAATACAGCAAAAGATTTGAGTGCACAGCGTTTGGTTTAGATTTGACAGCCATAATCAGCAATTGTGTACATTTGAGCTGAATGTGTCAAAATCTTAAAAATTAACAGGTGCCCAAGCAATTTCATGCTAGAATCATCATCCGGATGCCAAAATAAACTAAATACAGCAAAAGATTTGAGTGCACAACGTTTGGTTTAGGTTTGACAGCCATAATCACCTTTTTATTGCTTTAAATGCGTTTTTAGCGCATGATTGTACATTTGAGCTGAATGTGTCAAAATCTTAAAAATTAACAGGTGCCCAAGCAATTTCATGCTAGAATCATCATCCGGATGCCAAAATAAACTAAATACAGCAAAGGATTTGAGTGCACAACGTTTGGTTTAGATTTGACAGCCATAATCAGCAATTGTGTACATTTGAGCTGAATGTGTCAAAATCTTAAAAATTAACAGGAGCCCAAGCAATTTCATGCTAGAATCATCATCCGGATGCCAAAATAAACTAAATACAGCAAAAGATTTGAGTGCACAACGTTTGGTTTAGGTTTGACAGCCATAATCACCTTTTTATTGCTTTAAATGCGTTT
>NW_027520568.1:0-28845 GCF_051991245.1 Festucalex cinctus
ATTTGAGTGCACAACGTTTGGTTTAGATTTGACAGCCATAATCAGCAATTGTGTACATTTGAGCTGAATGTGTCAAAATCTTAAAAATTAACAGGTGCCCAAGCAATTTCATGCTAGAATCATCATCCGGATGCCAAAATAAACTAAATACAGCAAAAGATTATAGTGCACAACGTTTGGTTTAGGTTTGACAGCCATAATCACCTTTTTATTGCTTTAAATGCGTTTTTAGCGCATGATTGTACATTTGAGCTGAATGTGTCAAAATCTTAAAAATTAACAGGTGCCCAAGCAATTTCATGCTAGAATCATCATCCGGATGCCAAAATAAACTAAATACAGCAAAAGATTTGAGTGCACAACGTTTGGTTTAGATTTGACAGCCATAATCAGCAATTGTGTACATTTGAGCTGAATGTGTCAAAATCTTAAAAATTAACAGGTGCCCAAGCAATTTCATGCTAGAATCATCATCCGGATGCCAAAATAAACTAAATACAGCAAAAGATTTGAGTGCACAACGTTTGGTTTAGGTTTGACAGCCATAATCACCTTTTTATTGCTTTAAATGCGTTTTTAGCGCATGATTGTACATTTGAGCTGAATGTGTCAAAATCTTAAAAATTAACAGGTGCCCAAGCAATTTCATGCTAGAATCATCATCCGGATGCCAAAATAAACTAAATACAGCAAAAGATTTGAGTGCACAACGTTTGGTTTAGATTTGTCAGCCATAATCAGCAATTGTGTACATTTGAGCTGAATGTGTCAAAATCTTAAAAATTAACAGGTGCCCAAGCAATTTCATGCTAGAATCATCATCCGGATGCCAAAATAAACTAAATACAGCAAAAGATTTGAGTGCACAACGTTTGGTTTAGGTTTGACAGCCATAATCACCTTTTTATTGCTTTAAATGCGTTTTTAGCGCATGATTGTACATTTGAGCTGAATGTGTCAAAATCTTAAAAATTAACAGGTGCCCAAGCAATTTCATGCTAGAATCATCATCCGGATGCCAAAATAAACTAAATACAGCAAAAGATTTGAGTGCACAACGTTTGGTTTAGATTTGACAGCCATAATCAGCAATTGTGTACATTTGAGCTGAATGTGTCAAAATCTTAAAAATTAACAGGTGCCCAAGCAATTTCATGCTAGAATCATCATCCGGATGCCAAAATAAACTAAATACAGCAAAAGATTTGAGTGCACAACGTTTGGTTTTGGTTTGACAGCCATAATCACCTTTTTATTGCTTTAAATGCGTTTGTAGCGCATGATTGTACATTTGAGCTGAATGTGTCAAAATCTTAAAAATTAACAGGTGCCCAAGCAATTTCATGCTAGAATCATCATCCGGATGCCAAAATAAACTAAATACAGCAAAAGATTTGAGTGCACAACGTTTGGTTTAGATTTGACAGCCATAATCAGCAATTGTGTACATTTGAGCTGAATGTGTCAAAATCTTAAAAATTAACAGGTGCCCAAGCAATTTCATGCTAGAATCATCATCCGGATGCCAAAATAAACTAAATACAGCAAAAGATTTGAGTGCACAACGTTTGGTTTAGGTTTGACAGCCATAATCACCTTTTTATTGCTTTAAATGCGTTTTTAGCGCATGATTGTACATTTGAGCTGAATGTGTCAAAATCTTAAAAATTAACAGGTGCCCAAGCAATTTCATGCTAGAATCATCATCCGGATGCCAAAATAAACTAAATACAGCAAAAGATTTGAGTGCACAACGTTTGGTTTAGATTTGACAGCCATAATCAGCAATTGTGTACATTTGAGCTGAATGTGTCAAAATCTTAAAAATTAACAGGTGCCCAAGCAATTTCATGCTAGAATCATCATCCGGATGCCAAAATAAACTAAATACAGCAAAAGATTTGAGTGCACAACGTTTGGTTTAGGTTTGACAGCCATAATCACCTTTTTATTGCTTTAAATGCGTTTTTAGCGCATGATTGTACATTTGAGCTGAATGTGTCAAAATCTTAAAAATTAACAGGTGCCCAAGCAATTTCATGCTAGAATCATCATCCGGATGCCAAAATAAACTAAATACAGCAAAAGATTTGAGTGCACAACGTTTGGTTTAGATTTGACAGCCATAATCAGCAATTGTGTACATTTGAGCTGAATGTGTCAAAATCTTAAAAATTAACAGGTGCCCAAGCAATTTCATGCTAGAATCATCATCCGGATGCCAAAATAAACTAAATACAGCAAAAGATTTGAGTGCACAACGTTTGGTTTAGGTTTGACAGCCATAATCACCTTTTTATTGCTTTAAATGCGTTTTTAGCGCATGATTGTACATTTGAGCTGAATGTGTCAAAATCTTAAAAATTAACAGGTGCCCAAGCAATTTCATGCTAGAATCATCATCCGGATGCCAAAATAAACTAAATACAGCAAAAGATTTGAGTGCACAACGTTTGGTTTAGATTTGACAGCCATAATCAGCAATTGTGTACATTTGAGCTGAATGTGTCAAAATCTTAAAAATTAACAGGTGCCCAAGCAATTTCATGCTAGAATCATCATCCGGATGCCAAAATAAACTAAATACAGCAAAAGATTTGAGTGCACAACGTTTGGTTTAGGTTTGACAGCCATAATCACCTTTTTATTGCTTTAAATGCGTTTTTAGCGCATGATTGTACATTTGAGCTGAATGTGTCAAAATCTTAAAAATTAACAGGTGCCCAAGCAATTTCATGCTAGAATCATCATCCGGATACCAAAATAAACTAAATACAGCAAAAGATTTGAGTGCACAACGTTTGGTTTAGATTTGACAGCCATAATCAGCAATTGTGTACATTTTGAATGTGTCAAAATCTTAAAAATTAACAGGTGCCCAAGCAATTTCATGCTAGAATCATCATCCGGATGCCAAAATAAACTAAATACAGCAAAAGATTTGAGTGCACAACGTTTGGTTTAGGTTTGACAGCCATAATCACCTTTTTATTGCTTTAAATGCGTTTTTAGCGCTTGATTGTACATTTGAGCTGAATGTGTCAAAATCTTAAAAATTAACAGGTGCCCAAGCAATTTCATGCTAGAATCATCATCCGGATGCCAAAATAAACTAAATACAGCAAAAGATTTGAGTGCACAACGTTTGGTTTAGATTTGACAGCCATAATCAGCAATTGTGTACATTTGAGCTGAATGTGTCAAAATCTTAAAAATTAACAGGTGCCCAAGCAATTTCATGCTAGAATCATCATCCGGATGCCAAAATAAACTAAATACAGCAAAAGATTTGAGTGCACAACGTTTGGTTTAGGTTTGACAGCCATAATCACCTTTTTATTGCTTTAAATGCGTTTTTAGCGCATGATTGTACATTTGAGCTGAATGTGTCAAAATCTTAAAAATTAACAGGTGCCCAAGCAATTTCATGCTAGAATCATCATCCGGATGCCAAAATAAACTAAATACAGCAAAAGATTTGAGTGCACAACGTTTGGTTTAGATTTGACAGCCATAATCAGCAATTGTGTACATTTGAGCTGAATGTGTCAAAATCTTAAAAATTAACAGGTGCCCAAGCAATTTCATGCTAGAATCATCATCCGGATGCCAAAATAAACTAAATACAGCAAAAGATTTGAGTGCACAACGTTTGGTTTAGGTTTGACAGCCATAATCACCTTTTTATTGCTTTAAATGCGTTTTTAGCGCATGATTGTACATTTGAGCTGAATGTGTCAAAATCTTAAAAATTAACAGGTGCCCAAGCAATTTCATGCTAGAATCATCATCCGGATGCCAAAATAAACTAAATACAGCAAAAGATTTGAGTGCACAACGTTTGGTTTAGGTTTGACAGCCATAATCACCTTTTTATTGCTTTAAATGCGTTTTTAGCGCATGATTGTACATTTGAGCTGAATGTGTCAAAATCTTAAAAATTAACAGGTGCCCAAGCAATTTCATGCTAGAATCATCATCCGGATGCCAAAATAAACTAAATACAGCAAAAGATTTGAGTGCACAACGTTTGGTTTAGATTTGACAGCCATAATCAGCAATTGTGTACATTTGAGCTGAATGTGTCAAAATCTTAAAAATTAACAGGTGCCCAAGCAATTTCATGCTAGAATCATCATCCGGATGCCAAAATAAACTAAATACAGCAAAAGATTTGAGTGCACAACGTTTGGTTTAGGTTTGACAGCCATAATCACCTTTTTATTGCTTTAAATGCGTTTTTAGCGCATGATTGTACATTTGAGCTGAATGTGTCAAAATCTTAAAAATTAACAGGTGCCCAAGCAATTTCATGCTAGAATCATCATCCGGATGCCAAAATAAACTAAATACAGCAAAAGATTTGAGTGCACAACGTTTGGTTTAGGTTTGACAGCCATAATCACCTTTTTATTGCTTTAAATGCGTTTTTAGCGCATGATTGTACATTTGAGCTGAATGTGTCAAAATCTTAAAAATTAACAGGTGCCCAAGCAATTTCATGCTAGAATCATCATCCGGATGCCAAAATAAACTAAATACAGCAAAAGATTTGAGTGCACAACGTTTGGTTTAGATTTGACAGCCATAATCAGCAATTGTGTACATTTGAGCTGAATGTGTCAAAATCTTAAAAATTAACAGGTGCCCAAGCAATTTCATGCTAGAATCATCATCCGGATGCCAAAATAAACTAAATACAGCAAAATATTTGAGTGCACAACGTTTGGTTTAGGTTTGACAGCCATAATCACCTTTTTATTGCTTTAAATGCGTTTTTAGCGCATGATTGTACATTTGAGCTGAATGTGTCAAAATCTTAAAAATTAACAGGTGCCCAAGCAATTTCATGCTAGAATCATCATCCGGATGCCAAAATAAACTAAATACAGCAAAAGATTTGAGTGCACAACGTTTGGTTTAGATTTGACAGCCATAATCAGCAATTGTGTACATTTGAGCTGAATGTGTCAAAATCTTAAAAATTAACAGGTGCCCAAGCAATTTCATGCTAGAATCATCATCCGGATGCCAAAATAAACTAAATACAGCAAAAGATTTGAGTGCACAACGTTTGGTTTTGGTTTGACAGCCATAATCACCTTTTTATTGCTTTAAATGCGTTTGTAGCGCATGATTGTACATTTGAGCTGAATGTGTCAAAATCTTAAAAATTAACAGGTGCCCAAGCAATTTCATGCTAGAATCATCATCCGGATGCCAAAATAAACTAAATACAGCAAAAGATTTGAGTGCACAACGTTTGGTTTAGATTTGACAGCCATAATCAGCAATTGTGTACATTTGAGCTGAATGTGTCAAAATCTTAAAAATTAACAGGTGCCCAAGCAATTTCATGCTAGAATCATCATCCGGATGCCAAAATAAACTAAATACAGCAAAAGATTTGAGTGCACAACGTTTGGTTTAGGTTTGACAGCCATAATCACCTTTTTATTGCTTTAAATGCGTTTTTAGCGCATGATTGTACATTTGAGCTGAATGTGTCAAAATCTTAAAAATTAACAGGTGCCCAAGCAATTTCATGCTAGAATCATCATCCGGATGCCAAAATAAACTAAATACAGCAAAAGATTTGAGTGCACAACGTTTGGTTTAGATTTGACAGCCATAATCAGCAATTGTGTACATTTGAGCTGAATGTGTCAAAATCTTAAAAATTAACAGGTGCCCAAGCAATTTCATGCTAGAATCATCATCCGGATGCCAAAATAAACTAAATACAGCAAAAGATTTGAGTGCACAACGTTTGGTTTAGGTTTGACAGCCATAATCACCTTTTTATTGCTTTAAATGCGTTTTTAGCGCATGATTGTACATTTGAGCTGAATGTGTCAAAATCTTAAAAATTAACAGGTGCCCAAGCAATTTCATGCTAGAATCATCATCCGGATGCCAAAATAAACTAAATACAGCAAAAGATTTGAGTGCACAACGTTTGGTTTAGATTTGACAGCCATAATCAGCAATTGTGTACATTTGAGCTGAATGTGTCAAAATCTTAAAAATTAACAGGTGCCCAAGCAATTTCATGCTAGAATCATCATCCGGATGCCAAAATAAACTAAATACAGCAAAAGATTTGAGTGCACAACGTTTGGTTTAGGTTTGACAGCCATAATCACCTTTTTATTGCTTTAAATGCGTTTTTAGCGCATGATTGTACATTTGAGCTGAATGTGTCAAAATCTTAAAAATTAACAGGTGCCCAAGCAATTTCATGCTAGAATCATCATCCGGATGCCAAAATAAACTAAATACAGCAAAAGATTTGAGTGCACAACGTTTGGTTTAGATTTGACAGCCATAATCAGCAATTGTGTACATTTGAGCTGAATGTGTCAAAATCTTAAAAATTAACAGGTGCCCAAGCAATTTCATGCTAGAATCATCATCCGGATGCCAAAATAAACTAAATACAGCAAAAGATTTGAGTGCACAACGTTTGGTTTAGGTTTGACAGCCATAATCACCTTTTTATTGCTTTAAATGCGTTTTTAGCGCATGATTGTACATTTGAGCTGAATGTGTCAAAATCTTAAAAATTAACAGGTGCCCAAGCAATTTCATGCTAGAATCATCATCCGGATACCAAAATAAACTAAATACAGCAAAAGATTTGAGTGCACAACGTTTGGTTTAGATTTGACAGCCATAATCAGCAATTGTGTACATTTTGAATGTGTCAAAATCTTAAAAATTAACAGGTGCCCAAGCAATTTCATGCTAGAATCATCATCCGGATGCCAAAATAAACTAAATACAGCAAAAGATTTGAGTGCACAACGTTTGGTTTAGGTTTGACAGCCATAATCACCTTTTTATTGCTTTAAATGCGTTTTTAGCGCTTGATTGTACATTTGAGCTGAATGTGTCAAAATCTTAAAAATTAACAGGTGCCCAAGCAATTTCATGCTAGAATCATCATCCGGATGCCAAAATAAACTAAATACAGCAAAAGATTTGAGTGCACAACGTTTGGTTTAGATTTGACAGCCATAATCAGCAATTGTGTACATTTGAGCTGAATGTGTCAAAATCTTAAAAATTAACAGGTGCCCAAGCAATTTCATGCTAGAATCATCATCCGGATGCCAAAATAAACTAAATACAGCAAAAGATTTGAGTGCACAACGTTTGGTTTAGGTTTGACAGCCATAATCACCTTTTTATTGCTTTAAATGCGTTTTTAGCGCATGATTGTACATTTGAGCTGAATGTGTCAAAATCTTAAAAATTAACAGGTGCCCAAGCAATTTCATGCTAGAATCATCATCCGGATGCCAAAATAAACTAAATACAGCAAAAGATTTGAGTGCACAACGTTTGGTTTAGATTTGACAGCCATAATCAGCAATTGTGTACATTTGAGCTGAATGTGTCAAAATCTTAAAAATTAACAGGTGCCCAAGCAATTTCATGCTAGAATCATCATCCGGATGCCAAAATAAACTAAATACAGCAAAAGATTTGAGTGCACAACGTTTGGTTTAGGTTTGACAGCCATAATCACCTTTTTATTGCTTTAAATGCGTTTTTAGCGCATGATTGTACATTTGAGCTGAATGTGTCAAAATCTTAAAAATTAACAGGTGCCCAAGCAATTTCATGCTAGAATCATCATCCGGATGCCAAAATAAACTAAATACAGCAAAAGATTTGAGTGCACAACGTTTGGTTTAGGTTTGACAGCCATAATCACCTTTTTATTGCTTTAAATGCGTTTTTAGCGCATGATTGTACATTTGAGCTGAATGTGTCAAAATCTTAAAAATTAACAGGTGCCCAAGCAATTTCATGCTAGAATCATCATCCGGATGCCAAAATAAACTAAATACAGCAAAAGATTTGAGTGCACAACGTTTGGTTTAGATTTGACAGCCATAATCAGCAATTGTGTACATTTGAGCTGAATGTGTCAAAATCTTAAAAATTAACAGGTGCCCAAGCAATTTCATGCTAGAATCATCATCCGGATGCCAAAATAAACTAAATACAGCAAAAGATTTGAGTGCACAACGTTTGGTTTAGGTTTGACAGCCATAATCACCTTTTTATTGCTTTAAATGCGTTTTTAGCGCATGATTGTACATTTGAGCTGAATGTGTCAAAATCTTAAAAATTAACAGGTGCCCAAGCAATTTCATGCTAGAATCATCATCCGGATGCCAAAATAAACTAAATACAGCAAAAGATTTGAGTGCACAACGTTTGGTTTAGGTTTGACAGCCATAATCACCTTTTTATTGCTTTAAATGCGTTTTTAGCGCATGATTGTACATTTGAGCTGAATGTGTCAAAATCTTAAAAATTAACAGGTGCCCAAGCAATTTCATGCTAGAATCATCATCCGGATGCCAAAATAAACTAAATACAGCAAAAGATTTGAGTGCACAACGTTTGGTTTAGATTTGACAGCCATAATCAGCAATTGTGTACATTTGAGCTGAATGTGTCAAAATCTTAAAAATTAACAGGTGCCCAAGCAATTTCATGCTAGAATCATCATCCGGATGCCAAAATAAACTAAATACAGCAAAAGATTTGAGTGCACAACGTTTGGTTTAGGTTTGACAGCCATAATCACCTTTTTATTGCTTTAAATGCGTTTTTAGCGCATGATTGTACATTTGAGCTGAATGTGTCAAAATCTTAAAAATTAACAGGTGCCCAAGCAATTTCATGCTAGAATCATCATCCGGATGCCAAAATAAACTAAATACAGCAAAAGATTTGAGTGCACAACGTTTGGTTTAGATTTGACAGCCATAATCAGCAATTGTGTACATTTGAGCTGAATGTGTCAAAATCTTAAAAATTAACAGGTGCCCAAGCAATTTCATGCTAGAATCATCATCCGGATGCCAAAATAAACTAAATACAGCAAAAGATTTGAGTGCACAACGTTTGGTTTTGGTTTGACAGCCATAATCACCTTTTTATTGCTTTAAATGCGTTTGTAGCGCATGATTGTACATTTGAGCTGAATGTGTCAAAATCTTAAAAATTAACAGGTGCCCAAGCAATTTCATGCTAGAATCATCATCCGGATGCCAAAATAAACTAAATACAGCAAAAGATTTGAGTGCACAACGTTTGGTTTAGATTTGACAGCCATAATCAGCAATTGTGTACATTTGAGCTGAATGTGTCAAAATCTTAAAAATTAACAGGTGCCCAAGCAATTTCATGCTAGAATCATCATCCGGATGCCAAAATAAACTAAATACAGCAAAAGATTTGAGTGCACAACGTTTGGTTTAGGTTTGACAGCCATAATCACCTTTTTATTGCTTTAAATGCGTTTTTAGCGCATGATTGTACATTTGAGCTGAATGTGTCAAAATCTTAAAAATTAACAGGTGCCCAAGCAATTTCATGCTAGAATCATCATCCGGATGCCAAAATAAACTAAATACAGCAAAAGATTTGAGTGCACAACGTTTGGTTTAGATTTGACAGCCATAATCAGCAATTGTGTACATTTGAGCTGAATGTGTCAAAATCTTAAAAATTAACAGGTGCCCAAGCAATTTCATGCTAGAATCATCATCCGGATGCCAAAATAAACTAAATACAGCAAAAGATTTGAGTGCACAACGTTTGGTTTAGGTTTGACAGCCATAATCACCTTTTTATTGCTTTAAATGCGTTTTTAGCGCATGATTGTACATTTGAGCTGAATGTGTCAAAATCTTAAAAATTAACAGGTGCCCAAGCAATTTCATGCTAGAATCATCATCCGGATGCCAAAATAAACTAAATACAGCAAAAGATTTGAGTGCACAACGTTTGGTTTAGATTTGACAGCCATAATCAGCAATTGTGTACATTTGAGCTGAATGTGTCAAAATCTTAAAAATTAACAGGTGCCCAAGCAATTTCATGCTAGAATCATCATCCGGATGCCAAAATAAACTAAATACAGCAAAAGATTTGAGTGCACAACGTTTGGTTTAGGTTTGACAGCCATAATCACCTTTTTATTGCTTTAAATGCGTTTTTAGCGCATGATTGTACATTTGAGCTGAATGTGTCAAAATCTTAAAAATTAACAGGTGCCCAAACAATTTCATGCTAGAATCATCATCCGGATGCCAAAATAAACTAAATACAGCAAAAGATTTGAGTGCACAACGTTTGGTTTAGATTTGACAGCCATAATCAGCAATTGTGTACATTTGAGCTGAATGTGTCAAAATCTTAAAAATTAACAGGTGCCCAAGCAATTTCATGCTAGAATCATCATCCGGATGCCAAAATAAACTAAATACAGCAAAAGATTTGAGTGCACAACGTTTGGTTTAGGTTTGACAGCCATAATCACCTTTTTATTGCTTTAAATGCGTTTTTAGCGCATGATTGTACATTTGAGCTGAATGTGTCAAAATCTTAAAAATTAACAGGTGCCCAAGCAATTTCATGCTAGAATCATCATCCGGATACCAAAATAAACTAAATACAGCAAAAGATTTGAGTGCACAACGTTTGGTTTAGATTTGACAGCCATAATCAGCAATTGTGTACATTTTGAATGTGTCAAAATCTTAAAAATTAACAGGTGCCCAAGCAATTTCATGCTAGAATCATCATCCGGATGCCAAAATAAACTAAATACAGCAAAAGATTTGAGTGCACAACGTTTGGTTTAGGTTTGACAGCCATAATCACCTTTTTATTGCTTTAAATGCGTTTTTAGCGCTTGATTGTACATTTGAGCTGAATGTGTCAAAATCTTAAAAATTAACAGGTGCCCAAGCAATTTCATGCTAGAATCATCATCCGGATGCCAAAATAAACTAAATACAGCAAAAGATTTGAGTGCACAACGTTTGGTTTAGATTTGACAGCCATAATCAGCAATTGTGTACATTTGAGCTGAATGTGTCAAAATCTTAAAAATTAACAGGTGCCCAAGCAATTTCATGCTAGAATCATCATCCGGATGCCAAAATAAACTAAATACAGCAAAAGATTTGAGTGCACAACGTTTGGTTTAGGTTTGACAGCCATAATCACCTTTTTATTGCTTTAAATGCGTTTTTAGCGCATGATTGTACATTTGAGCTGAATGTGTCAAAATCTTAAAAATTAACAGGTGCCCAAGCAATTTCATGCTAGAATCATCATCCGGATGCCAAAATAAACTAAATACAGCAAAAGATTTGAGTGCACAACGTTTGGTTTAGATTTGACAGCCATAATCAGCAATTGTGTACATTTGAGCTGAATGTGTCAAAATCTTAAAAATTAACAGGTGCCCAAGCAATTTCATGCTAGAATCATCATCCGGATGCCAAAATAAACTAAATACAGCAAAAGATTTGAGTGCACAACGTTTGGTTTAGGTTTGACAGCCATAATCACCTTTTTATTGCTTTAAATGCGTTTTTAGCGCATGATTGTACATTTGAGCTGAATGTGTCAAAATCTTAAAAATTAACAGGTGCCCAAGCAATTTCATGCTAGAATCATCATCCGGATGCCAAAATAAACTAAATACAGCAAAAGATTTGAGTGCACAACGTTTGGTTTAGGTTTGACAGCCATAATCACCTTTTTATTGCTTTAAATGCGTTTTTAGCGCATGATTGTACATTTGAGCTGAATGTGTCAAAATCTTTAAAATTAACAGGTGCCCAAGCAATTTCATGCTAGAATCATCATCCGGATGCCAAAATAAACTAAATACAGCAAAAGATTTGAGTGCACAACGTTTGGTTTAGATTTGACAGCCATAATCAGCAATTGTGTACATTTGAGCTGAATGTGTCAAAATCTTAAAAATTAACAGGTGCCCAAGCAATTTCATGCTAGAATCATCATCCGGATGCCAAAATAAACTAAATACAGCAAAAGATTTGAGTGCACAACGTTTGGTTTAGGTTTGACAGCCATAATCACCTTTTTATTGCTTTAAATGCGTTTTTAGCGCATGATTGTACATTTGAGCTGAATGTGTCAAAATCTTAAAAATTAACAGGTGCCCAAGCAATTTCATGCTAGAATCATCATCCGGATGCCAAAATAAACTAAATACAGCAAAAGATTTGAGTGCACAACGTTTGGTTTAGGTTTGACAGCCATAATCACCTTTTTATTGCTTTAAATGCGTTTTTAGCGCATGATTGTACATTTGAGCTGAATGTGTCAAAATCTTAAAAATTAACAGGTGCCCAAGCAATTTCATGCTAGAATCATCATCCGGATGCCAAAATAAACTAAATACAGCAAAAGATTTGAGTGCACAACGTTTGGTTTAGATTTGACAGCCATAATCAGCAATTGTGTACATTTGAGCTGAATGTGTCAAAATCTTAAAAATTAACAGGTGCCCAAGCAATTTCATGCTAGAATCATCATCCGGATGCCAAAATAAACTAAATACAGCAAAAGATTTGAGTGCACAACGTTTGGTTTAGGTTTGACAGCCATAATCACCTTTTTATTGCTTTAAATGCGTTTTTAGCGCATGATTGTACATTTGAGCTGAATGTGTCAAAATCTTAAAAATTAACAGGTGCCCAAGCAATTTCATGCTAGAATCATCATCCGGATGCCAAAATAAACTAAATACAGCAAAAGATTTGAGTGCACAACGTTTGGTTTAGATTTGACAGCCATAATCAGCAATTGTGTACATTTGAGCTGAATGTGTCAAAATCTTAAAAATTAACAGGTGCCCAAGCAATTTCATGCTAGAATCATCATCCGGATGCCAAAATAAACTAAATACAGCAAAAGATTTGAGTGCACAACGTTTGGTTTAGGTTTGACAGCCATAATCACCTTTTTATTGCTTTAAATGCGTTTTTAGCGCATGATTGTACATTTGAGCTGAATGTGTCAAAATCTTAAAAATTAACAGGTGCCCAAGCAATTTCATGCTAGAATCATCATCCGGATGCCAAAATAAACTAAATACAGCAAAAGATTTGAGTGCACAACGTTTGGTTTAGGTTTGACAGCCATAATCACCTTTTTATTGCTTTAAATGCGTTTTTAGCGCATGATTGTACATTTGAGCTGAATGTGTCAAAATCTTAAAAATTAACAGGTGCCCAAGCAATTTCATGCTAGAATCATCATCCGGATGCCAAAATAAACTAAATACAGCAAAAGATTTGAGTGCACAACGTTTGGTTTAGATTTGACAGCCATAATCAGCAATTGTGTACATTTGAGCTGAATGTGTCAAAATCTTAAAAATTAACAGGTGCCCAAGCAATTTCATGCTAGAATCATCATCCGGATGCCAAAATAAACTAAATACAGCAAAAGACTTGAGTGCACAACGTTTGGTTTAGGTTTGACAGCCATAATCACCTTTTTATTGCTTTAAATGCGTTTTTAGCGCATGATTGTACATTTGAGCTGAATGTGTCAAAATCTTAAAAATTAACAGGTGCCCAAGCAATTTCATGCTAGAATCATCATCCGGATGCCAAAATAAACTAAATACAGCAAAAGATTTGAGTGCACAACGTTTGGTTTAGATTTGACAGCCATAATCAGCAATTGTGTACATTTGAGCTGAATGTGTCAAAATCTTAAAAATTAACAGGTGCCCAAGCAATTTCATGCTAGAATCATCATCCGGATGCCAAAATAAACTAAATACAGCAAAAGATTTGAGTGCACAACGTTTGGTTTAGGTTTGACAGCCATAATCACCTTTTTATTGCTTTAAATGCGTTTTTAGCGCATGATTGTACATTTGAGCTGAATGTGTCAAAATCTTAAAAATTAACAGGTGCCCAAGCAATTTCATGCTAGAATCATCATCCGGATGCCAAAATAAACTAAATACAGCAAAAGATTTGAGTGCACAACGTTTGGTTTAGATTTGACAGCCATAATCAGCAATTGTGTACATTTGAGCTGAATGTGTCAAAATCTTAAAAATTAACAGGTGCCCAAGCAATTTCATGCTAGAATCATCATCCGGATGCCAAAATAAACTAAATACAGCAAAAGATTTGAGTGCACAACGTTTGGTTTTGGTTTGACAGCCATAATCACCTTTTTATTGCTTTAAATGCGTTTGTAGCGCATGATTGTACATTTGAGCTGAATGTGTCAAAATCTTAAAAATTAACAGGTGCCCAAGCAATTTCATGCTAGAATCATCATCTGGATGCCAAAATAAACTAAATACAGCAAAAGATTTGAGTGCACAACGTTTGGTTTAGATTTGACAGCCATAATCAGCAATTGTGTACATTTGAGGTGAATGTGTCAAAATCTTAAAAATTAACAGGTGCCCAAGCAATTTCATGCTAGAATCATCATCCGGATGCCGAAATAAACTAAATACAGCAAAAGATTTGAGTGCACAACGTTTGGTTTAGGTTTGACAGCCATAATCACCTTTTTATTGCTTTAAATGCGTTTTTAGCGGATGATTGTACATTTGAGCTGAATGTGTCAAAATCTTAAAAATTAACAGGTGCCCAAGCAATTTCATGCTAGAATCATCATCCGGATGCCAAAATAAACTAAATACAGCAAAAGATTTGAGTGCACAACGTTTGGTTTAGATTTGACAGCCATAATCAGCAATTGTGTACATTTGAGCTGAATGTGTCAAAATCTTAAAAATTAACAGGTGCCCAAGCAATTTCATGCTAGAATCATCATCCGGATGCCAAAATAAACTAAATACAGCAAAAGATTTGAGTGCACAACGTTTGGTTTAGGTTTGACAGCCATAATCACCTTTTTATTGCTTTAAATGCGTTTTTAGCGCATGATTGTACATTTGAGCTGAATGTGTCAAAATCTTAAAAATTAACAGGTGCCCAAGCAATTTCATGCTAGAATCATCATCCGGATGCCAAAATAAACTAAATACAGCAAAAGATTTGAGTGCACAACGTTTGGTTTAGATTTGACAGCCATAATCAGCAATTGTGTACATTTGAGCTGAATGTGTCAAAATCTTAAAAATTAACAGGTGCCCAAGCAATTTCATGCTAGAATCATCATCCGGATGCCAAAATAAACTAAATACAGCAAAAGATTTGAGTGCACAACGTTTGGTTTAGGTTTGACAGCCATAATCACCTTTTTATTGCTTTAAATGCGTTTTTAGCGCATGATTGTACATTTGAGCTGAATGTGTCAAAATCTTAAAAATTAACAGGTGCCCAAGCAATTTCATGCTAGAATCATCATCCGGATACCAAAATAAACTAAATACAGCAAAAGATTTGAGTGCACAACGTTTGGTTTAGATTTGACAGCCATAATCAGCAATTGTGTACATTTTGAATGTGTCAAAATCTTAAAAATTAACAGGTGCCCAAGCAATTTCATGCTAGAATCATCATCCGGATGCCAAAATAAACTAAATACAGCAAAAGATTTGAGTGCACAACGTTTGGTTTAGGTTTGACAGCCATAATCACCTTTTTATTGCTTTAAATGCGTTTTTAGCGCTTGATTGTACATTTGAGCTGAATGTGTCAAAATCTTAAAAATTAACAGGTGCCCAAGCAATTTCATGCTAGAATCATCATCCGGATGCCAAAATAAACTAAATACAGCAAAAGATTTGAGTGCACAACGTTTGGTTTAGATTTGACAGCCATAATCAGCAATTGTGTACATTTGAGCTGAATGTGTCAAAATCTTAAAAATTAACAGGTGCCCAAGCAATTTCATGCTAGAATCATCATCCGGATGCCAAAATAAACTAAATACAGCAAAAGATTTGAGTGCACAACGTTTGGTTTAGGTTTGACAGCCATAATCACCTTTTTATTGCTTTAAATGCGTTTTTAGCGCATGATTGTACATTTGAGCTGAATGTGTCAAAATCTTAAAAATTAACAGGTGCCCAAGCAATTTCATGCTAGAATCATCATCCGGATGCCAAAATAAACTAAATACAGCAAAAGATTTGAGTGCACAACGTTTGGTTTAGATTTGACAGCCATAATCAGCAATTGTGTACATTTGAGCTGAATGTGTCAAAATCTTAAAAATTAACAGGTGCCCAAGCAATTTCATGCTAGAATCATCATCCGGATGCCAAAATAAACTAAATACAGCAAAAGATTTGAGTGCACAACGTTTGGTTTAGGTTTGACAGCCATAATCACCTTTTTATTGCTTTAAATGCGTTTTTAGCGCATGATTGTACATTTGAGCTGAATGTGTCAAAATCTTAAAAATTAACAGGTGCCCAAGCAATTTCATGCTAGAATCATCATCCGGATGCCAAAATAAACTAAATACAGCAAAAGATTTGAGTGCACAACGTTTGGTTTAGGTTTGACAGCCATAATCACCTTTTTATTGCTTTAAATGCGTTTTTAGCGCATGATTGTACATTTGAGCTGAATGTGTCAAAATCTTAAAAATTAACAGGTGCCCAAGCAATTTCATGCTAGAATCATCATCCGGATGCCAAAATAAACTAAATACAGCAAAAGATTTGAGTGCACAACGTTTGGTTTAGATTTGACAGCCATAATCAGCAATTGTGTACATTTGAGCTGAATGTGTCAAAATCTTAAAAATTAACAGGTGCCCAAGCAATTTCATGCTAGAATCATCATCCGGATGCCAAAATAAACTAAATACAGCAAAAGATTTGAGTGCACAACGTTTGGTTTAGGTTTGACAGCCATAATCACCTTTTTATTGCTTTAAATGCGTTTTTAGCGCATGATTGTACATTTGAGCTGAATGTGTCAAAATCTTAAAAATTAACAGGTGCCCAAGCAATTTCATGCTAGAATCATCATCCGGATGCCAAAATAAACTAAATACAGCAAAAGATTTGAGTGCACAACGTTTGGTTTAGGTTTGACAGCCATAATCACCTTTTTATTGCTTTAAATGCGTTTTTAGCGCATGATTGTACATTTGAGCTGAATGTGTCAAAATCTTAAAAATTAACAGGTGCCCAAGCAATTTCATGCTAGAATCATCATCCGGATGCCAAAATAAACTAAATACAGCAAAAGATTTGAGTGCACAACGTTTGGTTTAGATTTGACAGCCATAATCAGCAATTGTGTACATTTGAGCTGAATGTGTCAAAATCTTAAAAATTAACAGGTGCCCAAGCAATTTCATGCTAGAATCATCATCCGGATGCCAAAATAAACTAAATACAGCAAAAGATTTGAGTGCACAACGTTTGGTTTAGGTTTGACAGCCATAATCACCTTTTTATTGCTTTAAATGCGTTTTTAGCGCATGATTGTACATTTGAGCTGAATGTGTCAAAATCTTAAAAATTAACAGGTGCCCAAGCAATTTCATGCTAGAATCATCATCCGGATGCCAAAATAAACTAAATACAGCAAAAGATTTGAGTGCACAACGTTTGGTTTAGATTTGACAGCCATAATCAGCAATTGTGTACATTTGAGCTGAATGTGTCAAAATCTTAAAAATTAACAGGTGCCCAAGCAATTTCATGCTAGAATCATCATCCGGATGCCAAAATAAACTAAATACAGCAAAAGATTTGAGTGCACAACGTTTGGTTTAGGTTTGACAGCCATAATCACCTTTTTATTGCTTTAAATGCGTTTTTAGCGCATGATTGTACATTTGAGCTGAATGTGTCAAAATCTTAAAAATTAACAGGTGCCCAAGCAATTTCATGCTAGAATCATCATCCGGATGCCAAAATAAACTAAATACAGCAAAAGATTTGAGTGCACAACGTTTGGTTTAGGTTTGACAGCCATAATCACCTTTTTATTGCTTTAAATGCGTTTTTAGCGCATGATTGTACATTTGAGCTGAATGTGTCAAAATCTTAAAAATTAACAGGTGCCCAAGCAATTTCATGCTAGAATCATCATCCGGATGCCAAAATAAACTAAATACAGCAAAAGATTTGAGTGCACAACGTTTGGTTTAGATTTGACAGCCATAATCAGCAATTGTGTACATTTGAGCTGAATGTGTCAAAATCTTAAAAATTAACAGGTGCCCAAGCAATTTCATGCTAGAATCATCATCCGGATGCCAAAATAAACTAAATACAGCAAAAGACTTGAGTGCACAACGTTTGGTTTAGGTTTGACAGCCATAATCACCTTTTTATTGCTTTAAATGCGTTTTTAGCGCATGATTGTACATTTGAGCTGAATGTGTCAAAATCTTAAAAATTAACAGGTGCCCAAGCAATTTCATGCTAGAATCATCATCCGGATGCCAAAATAAACTAAATACAGCAAAAGATTTGAGTGTACAACGTTTGGTTTAGATTTGACAGCCATAATCAGCAATTGTGTACATTTGAGCTGAATGTGTCAAAATCTTAAAAATTAACAGGTGCCCAAGCAATTTCATGCTAGAATCATCATCCGGATGCCAAAATAAACTAAATACAGCAAAAGATTTGAGTGCACAACGTTTGGTTTAGGTTTGACAGCCATAATCACCTTTTTATTGCTTTAAATGCGTTTTTAGCGCATGATTGTACATTTGAGCTGAATGTGTCAAAATCTTAAAAATTAACAGGTGCCCAAGCAATTTCATGCTAGAATCATCATCCGGATGCCAAAATAAACTAAATACAGCAAAAGATTTGAGTGCACAACGTTTGGTTTAGATTTGACAGCCATAATCAGCAATTGTGTACATTTGAGCTGAATGTGTCAAAATCTTAAAAATTAACAGGTGCCCAAGCAATTTCATGCTAGAATCATCATCCGGATGCCAAAATAAACTAAATACAGCAAAAGATTTGAGTGCACAACGTTTGGTTTTGGTTTGACAGCCATAATCACCTTTTTATTGCTTTAAATGCGTTTGTAGCGCATGATTGTACATTTGAGCTGAATGTGTCAAAATCTTAAAAATTAACAGGTGCCCAAGCAATTTCATGCTAGAATCATCATCTGGATGCCAAAATAAACTAAATACAGCAAAAGATTTGAGTGCACAACGTTTGGTTTAGATTTGACAGCCATAATCAGCAATTGTGTACATTTGAGGTGAATGTGTCAAAATCTTAAAAATTAACAGGTGCCCAAGCAATTTCATGCTAGAATCATCATCCGGATGCCGAAATAAACTAAATACAGCAAAAGATTTGAGTGCACAACGTTTGGTTTAGGTTTGACAGCCATAATCACCTTTTTATTGCTTTAAATGCGTTTTTAGCGGATGATTGTACATTTGAGCTGAATGTGTCAAAATCTTAAAAATTAACAGGTGCCCAAGCAATTTCATGCTAGAATCATCATCCGGATGCCAAAATAAACTAAATACAGCAAAAGATTTGAGTGCACAACGTTTGGTTTAGATTTGACAGCCATAATCAGCAATTGTGTACATTTGAGCTGAATGTGTCAAAATCTTAAAAATTAACAGGTGCCCAAGCAATTTCATGCTAGAATCATCATCCGGATGCCAAAATAAACTAAATACAGCAAAAGATTTGAGTGCACAACGTTTGGTTTAGGTTTGACAGCCATAATCACCTTTTTATTGCTTTAAATGCGTTTTTAGCGCATGATTGTACATTTGAGCTGAATGTGTCAAAATCTTAAAAATTAACAGGTGCCCAAGCAATTTCATGCTAGAATCATCATCCGGATGCCAAAATAAACTAAATACAGCAAAAGATTTGAGTGCACAACGTTTGGTTTAGATTTGACAGCCATAATCAGCAATTGTGTACATTTGAGCTGAATGTGTCAAAATCTTAAAAATTAACAGGTGCCCAAGCAATTTCATGCTAGAATCATCATCCGGATGCCAAAATAAACTAAATACAGCAAAAGATTTGAGTGCACAACGTTTGGTTTAGGTTTGACAGCCATAATCACCTTTTTATTGCTTTAAATGCGTTTTTAGCGCATGATTGTACATTTGAGCTGAATGTGTCAAAATCTTAAAAATTAACAGGTGCCCAAGCAATTTCATGCTAGAATCATCATCCGGATGCCAAAATAAACTAAATACAGCAAAAGATTTGAGTGCACAACGTTTGGTTTAGATTTGACAGCCATAATCAGCAATTGTGTACATTTGATGAATGTGTCAAAATCTTAAAGATTAACAGGTGCCCAAGCAATTTCATGCTAGAATCATCATCCGGATGCCAAAATAAACTAAATACAGCAAAAGATTTGAGTGCACAACGTTTGGTTTAGGTTTGACAGCCATAATCACCTTTTTATTGCTTTAAATGCGTTTTTAGCGCATGATTGTACATTTGAGCTGAATGTGTCAAAATCTTAAAAATTAACAGGTGCCCAAGCAATTTCATGCTAGAATCATCATCCGGATGCCAAAATAAACTAAATACAGCAAAAGATTTGAGTGCACAACGTTTGGTTTAGGTTTGACAGCCATAATCACCTTTTTATTGCTTTAAATGCGTTTTTAGCGCATGATTGTACATTTGAGCTGAATGTGTCAAAATCTTAAAAATTAACAGGTGCCCAAGCAATTTCATGCTAGAATCATCATCCGGATGCCAAAATAAACTAAATACAGCAAAAGATTTGAGTGCACAACGTTTGGTTTAGATTTGACAGCCATAATCAGCAATTGTGTACATTTGAGCTGAATGTGTCAAAATCTTAAAAATTAACAGGTGCCCAAGCAATTTCATGCTAGAATCATCATCCGGATGCCAAAATAAACTAAATACAGCAAAAGATTTGAGTGCACAACGTTTGGTTTAGGTTTGACAGCCATAATCACCTTTTTATTGCTTTAAATGCGTTTTTAGCGCATGATTGTACATTTGAGCTGAATGTGTCAAAATCTTAAAAATTAACAGGTGCCCAAGCAATTTCATGCTAGAATCATCATCCGGATGCCAAAATAAACTAAATACAGCAAAAGATTTGAGTGCACAACGTTTGGTTTAGATTTGACAGCCATAATCAGCAATTGTGTACATTTGAGCTGAATGTGTCAAAATCTTAAAAATTAACAGGTGCCCAAGCAATTTCATGCTAGAATCATCATCCGGATGCCAAAATAAACTAAATACAGCAAAAGATTTGAGTGCACAACGTTTGGTTTTGGTTTGACAGCCATAATCACCTTTTTATTGCTTTAAATGCGTTTGTAGCGCATGATTGTACATTTGAGCTGAATGTGTCAAAATCTTAAAAATTAACAGGTGCCCAAGCAATTTCATGCTAGAATCATCATCCGGATGCCAAAATAAACTAAATACAGCAAAAGATTTGAGTGCACAACGTTTGGTTTAGATTTGACAGCCATAATCAGCAATTGTGTACATTTGAGCTGAATGTGTCAAAATCTTAAAAATTAACAGGTGCCCAAGCAATTTCATGCTAGAATCATCATCCGGATGCCAAAATAAACTAAATACAGCAAAAGATTTGAGTGCACAACGTTTGGTTTAGGTTTGACAGCCATAATCACCTTTTTATTGCTTTAAATGCGTTTTTAGCGCATGATTGTACATTTGAGCTGAATGTGTCAAAATCTTAAAAATTAACAGGTGCCCAAGCAATTTCATGCTAGAATCATCATCCGGATGCCAAAATAAACTAAATACAGCAAAAGATTTGAGTGCACAACGTTTGGTTTAGATTTGACAGCCATAATCAGCAATTGTGTACATTTGAGCTGAATGTGTCAAAATCTTAAAAATTAACAGGTGCCCAAGCAATTTCATGCTAGAATCATCATCCGGATGCCAAAATAAACTAAATACAGCAAAAGATTTGAGTGCACAACGTTTGGTTTAGGTTTGACAGCCATAATCACCTTTTTATTGCTTTAAATGCGTTTTTAGCGCATGATTGTACATTTGAGCTGAATGTGTCAAAATCTTAAAAATTAACAGGTGCCCAAGCAATTTCATGCTAGAATCATCATCCGGATGCCAAAATAAACTAAATACAGCAAAAGATTTGAGTGCACAACGTTTGGTTTAGATTTGACAGCCATAATCAGCAATTGTGTACATTTGAGCTGAATGTGTCAAAATCTTAAAAATTAACAGGTGCCCAAGCAATTTCATGCTAGAATCATCATCCGGATGCCAAAATAAACTAAATACAGCAAAAGACTTGAGTGCACAACGTTTGGTTTAGGTTTGACAGCCATAATCACCTTTTTATTGCTTTAAATGCGTTTTTAGCGCATGATTGTACATTTGAGCTGAATGTGTCAAAATCTTAAAAATTAACAGGTGCCCAAGCAATTTCATGCTAGAATCATCATCCGGATGCCAAAATAAACTAAATACAGCAAAAGATTTGAGTGCACAACGTTTGGTTTAGATTTGACAGCCATAATCAGCAATTGTGTACATTTGAGCTGAATGTGTCAAAATCTTAAAAATTAACAGGTGCCCAAGCAATTTCATGCTAGAATCATCATCCGGATGCCAAAATAAACTAAATACAGCAAAAGATTTGAGTGCACAACGTTTGGTTTAGGTTTGACAGCCATAATCACCTTTTTATTGCTTTAAATGCGTTTTTAGCGCATGATTGTACATTTGAGCTGAATGTGTCAAAATCTTAAAAATTAACAGGTGCCCAAGCAATTTCATGCTAGAATCATCATCCGGATGCCAAAATAAACTAAATACAGCAAAAGATTTGAGTGCACAACGTTTGGTTTAGATTTGACAGCCATAATCAGCAATTGTGTACATTTGAGCTGAATGTGTCAAAATCTTAAAAATTAACAGGTGCCCAAGCAATTTCATGCTAGAATCATCATCCGGATGCCAAAATAAACTAAATACAGCAAAAGATTTGAGTGCACAACGTTTGGTTTTGGTTTGACAGCCATAATCACCTTTTTATTGCTTTAAATGCGTTTGTAGCGCATGATTGTACATTTGAGCTGAATGTGTCAAAATCTTAAAAATTAACAGGTGCCCAAGCAATTTCATGCTAGAATCATCATCTGGATGCCAAAATAAACTAAATACAGCAAAAGATTTGAGTGCACAACGTTTGGTTTAGATTTGACAGCCATAATCAGCAATTGTGTACATTTGAGGTGAATGTGTCAAAATCTTAAAAATTAACAGGTGCCCAAGCAATTTCATGCTAGAATCATCATCCGGATGCCGAAATAAACTAAATACAGCAAAAGATTTGAGTGCACAACGTTTGGTTTAGGTTTGACAGCCATAATCACCTTTTTATTGCTTTAAATGCGTTTTTAGCGGATGATTGTACATTTGAGCTGAATGTGTCAAAATCTTAAAAATTAACAGGTGCCCAAGCAATTTCATGCTAGAATCATCATCCGGATGCCAAAATAAACTAAATACAGCAAAAGATTTGAGTGCACAACGTTTGGTTTAGATTTGACAGCCATAATCAGCAATTGTGTACATTTGAGCTGAATGTGTCAAAATCTTAAAAATTAACAGGTGCCCAAGCAATTTCATGCTAGAATCATCATCCGGATGCCAAAATAAACTAAATACAGCAAAAGATTTGAGTGCACAACGTTTGGTTTAGGTTTGACAGCCATAATCACCTTTTTATTGCTTTAAATGCGTTTTTAGCGCATGATTGTACATTTGAGCTGAATGTGTCAAAATCTTAAAAATTAACAGGTGCCCAAGCAATTTCATGCTAGAATCATCATCCGGATGCCAAAATAAACTAAATACAGCAAAAGATTTGAGTGCACAACGTTTGGTTTAGATTTGACAGCCATAATCAGCAATTGTGTACATTTGAGCTGAATGTGTCAAAATCTTAAAAATTAACAGGTGCCCAAGCAATTTCATGCTAGAATCATCATCCGGATGCCAAAATAAACTAAATACAGCAAAAGATTTGAGTGCACAACGTTTGGTTTAGGTTTGACAGCCATAATCACCTTTTTATTGCTTTAAATGCGTTTTTAGCGCATGATTGTACATTTGAGCTGAATGTGTCAAAATCTTAAAAATTAACAGGTGCCCAAGCAATTTCATGCTAGAATCATCATCCGGATGCCAAAATAAACTAAATACAGCAAAAGATTTGAGTGCACAACGTTTGGTTTAGATTTGACAGCCATAATCAGCAATTGTGTACATTTGATGAATGTGTCAAAATCTTAAAGATTAACAGGTGCCCAAGCAATTTCATGCTAGAATCATCATCCGGATGCCAAAATAAACTAAATACAGCAAAAGATTTGAGTGCACAACGTTTGGTTTAGGTTTGACAGCCATAATCACCTTTTTATTGCTTTAAATGCGTTTTTAGCGCATGATTGTACATTTGAGCTGAATGTGTCAAAATCTTAAAAATTAACAGGTGCCCAAGCAATTTCATGCTAGAATCATCATCCGGATGCCAAAATAAACTAAATACAGCAAAAGATTTGAGTGCACAACGTTTGGTTTAGGTTTGACAGCCATAATCACCTTTTTATTGCTTTAAATGCGTTTTTAGCGCATGATTGTACATTTGAGCTGAATGTGTCAAAATCTTAAAAATTAACAGGTGCCCAAGCAATTTCATGCTAGAATCATCATCCGGATGCCAAAATAAACTAAATACAGCAAAAGATTTGAGTGCACAACGTTTGGTTTAGATTTGACAGCCATAATCAGCAATTGTGTACATTTGAGCTGAATGTGTCAAAATCTTAAAAATTAACAGGTGCCCAAGCAATTTCATGCTAGAATCATCATCCGGATGCCAAAATAAACTAAATACAGCAAAAGATTTGAGTGCACAACGTTTGGTTTAGGTTTGACAGCCATAATCACCTTTTTATTGCTTTAAATGCGTTTTTAGCGCATGATTGTACATTTGAGCTGAATGTGTCAAAATCTTAAAAATTAACAGGTGCCCAAGCAATTTCATGCTAGAATCATCATCCGGATGCCAAAATAAACTAAATACAGCAAAAGATTTGAGTGCACAACGTTTGGTTTAGATTTGACAGCCATAATCAGCAATTGTGTACATTTGAGCTGAATGTGTCAAAATCTTAAAAATTAACAGGTGCCCAAGCAATTTCATGCTAGAATCATCATCCGGATGCCAAAATAAACTAAATACAGCAAAAGATTTGAGTGCACAACGTTTGGTTTTGGTTTGACAGCCATAATCACCTTTTTATTGCTTTAAATGCGTTTGTAGCGCATGATTGTACATTTGAGCTGAATGTGTCAAAATCTTAAAAATTAACAGGTGCCCAAGCAATTTCATGCTAGAATCATCATCCGGATGCCAAAATAAACTAAATACAGCAAAAGATTTGAGTGCACAACGTTTGGTTTAGATTTGACAGCCATAATCAGCAATTGTGTACATTTGAGCTGAATGTGTCAAAATCTTAAAAATTAACAGGTGCCCAAGCAAATTCATGCTAGAATCATCATCCGGATGCCAAAATAAACTAAATACAGCAAAAGATTTGAGTGCACAACGTTTGGTTTAGGTTTGACAGCCATAATCACCTTTTTATTGCTTTAAATGCGTTTTTAGCGCATGATTGTACATTTGAGCTGAATGTGTCAAAATCTTAAAAATTAACAGGTGCCCAAGCAATTTCATGCTAGAATCATCATCCGGATGCCAAAATAAACTAAATACAGCAAAAGATTTGAGTGCACAACGTTTGGTTTAGATTTGACAGCCATAATCAGCAATTGTGTACATTTGAGCTGAATGTGTCAAAATCTTAAAAATTAACAGGTGCCCAAGCAATTTCATGCTAGAATCATCATCCGGATGCCAAAATAAACTAAATACAGCAAAAGATTTGAGTGCACAACGTTTGGTTTAGGTTTGACAGCCATAATCACCTTTTTATTGCTTTAAATGCGTTTTTAGCGCATGATTGTACATTTGAGCTGAATGTGTCAAAATCTTAAAAATTAACAGGTGCCCAAGCAATTTCATGCTAGAATCATCATCCGGATGCCAAAATAAACTAAATACAGCAAAAGATTTGAGTGCACAACGTTTGGTTTAGATTTGACAGCCATAATCAGCAATTGTGTACATTTGAGCTGAATGTGTCAAAATCTTAAAAATTAACAGGTGCCCAAGCAATTTCATGCTAGAATCATCATCCGGATGCCAAAATAAACTAAATACAGCAAAAGATTTGAGTGCACAACGTTTGGTTTAGGTTTGACAGCCATAATCACCTTTTTATTGCTTTAAATGCGTTTTTAGCGCATGATTGTACATTTGAGCTGAATGTGTCAAAATCTTAAAAATTAACAGGTGCCCAAGCAATTTCATGCTAGAATCATCATCCGGATACCAAAATAAACTAAATACAGCAAAAGATTTGAGTGCACAACGTTTGGTTTAGATTTGACAGCCATAATCAGCAATTGTGTACATTTGAGCTGAATGTGTCAAAATCTTAAAAATTAACATGTGCCCAAGCAATTTCATGCTAGAATCATCATCCGGATGCCAAAATAAACTAAATACAGCAAAAGATTTGAGTGCACAACGTTTGGTTTAGGTTTGACAGCCATAATCACCTTTTTATTGCTTTAAATGCGTTTTTAGCGCATGATTGTACATTTGAGCTGAATGTGTCAAAATCTTAAAAATTAACAGGTGCCCAAGCAATTTCATGCTAGAATCATCATCCGGATGCCAAAATAAACTAAATACAGCAAAAGATTTGAGTGCACAACGTTTGGTTTAGGTTTGACAGCCATAATCACCTTTTTATTGCTTTAAATGCGTTTTTAGCGCTTGATTGTACATTTGAGCTGAATGTGTCAAAATCTTAAAAATTAACAGGTGCCCAAGCAATTTCATGCTAGAATCATCATCCGGATGCCAAAATAAACTAAATACAGCAAAAGATTTGAGTGCACAACGTTTGGTTTAGATTTGACAGCCATAATCAGCAATTGTGTACATTTGAGCTGAATGTGTCAAAATCTTAAAAATTAACAGGTGCCCAAGCAATTTCATGCTAGAATCATCATCCGGATGCCAAAATAAACTAAATACAGCAAAAGATTTGAGTGCACAACGTTTGGTTTAGGTTTGACAGCCATAATCACCTTTTTATTGCTTTAAATGCGTTTTTAGCGCATGATTGTACATTTGAGCTGAATGTGTCAAAATCTTAAAAATTAACAGGTGCCCAAGCAATTTCATGCTAGAATCATCATCCGGATGCCAAAATAAACTAAATACAGCAAAAGATTTGAGTGCACAACGTTTGGTTTAGATTTGACAGCCATAATCAGCAATTGTGTACATTTGAGCTGAATGTGTCAAAATCTTAAAAATTAACAGGTGCCCAAGCAATTTCATGCTAGAATCATCATCCGGATGCCAAAATAAACTAAATACAGCAAAAGATTTGAGTGCACAACGTTTGGTTTAGGTTTGACAGCCATAATCACCTTTTATTGCTTTAAATGCGTTTTTAGCGCATGATTGTACATTTGAGCTGAATGTGTCAAAATCTTAAAAATTAACAGGTGCCCAAGCAATTTCATGCTAGAATCATCATCCGGATGCCAAAATAAACTAAATACAGCAAAAGATTTGAGTGCACAACGTTTGGTTTAGGTTTGACAGCCATAATCACCTTTTTATTGCTTTAAATGCGTTTTTAGCGCATGATTGTACATTTGAGCTGAATGTGTCAAAATCTTAAAAATTAACAGGTGCCCAAGCAATTTCATGCTAGAATCATCATCCGGATGCCAAAATAAACTAAATACAGCAAAAGATTTGAGTGCACAACGTTTGGTTTAGATTTGACAGCCATAATCAGCAATTGTGTACATTTGAGCTGAATGTGTCAAAATCTTAAAAATTAACAGGTGCCCAAGCAATTTCATGCTAGAATCATCATCCGGATGCCAAAATAAACTAAATACAGCAAAAGATTTGAGTGCACAACGTTTGGTTTAGGTTTGACAGCCATAATCACCTTTTTATTGCTTTAAATGCGTTTTTAGCGCATGATTGTACATTTGAGCTGAATGTGTCAAAATCTTAAAAATTAACAGGTGCCCAAGCAATTTCATGCTAGAATCATCATCCGGATGCCAAAATAAACTAAATACAGCAAAAGATTTGAGTGCACAACGTTTGGTTTAGATTTGACAGCCATAATCAGCAATTGTGTACATTTGAGCTGAATGTGTCAAAATCTTAAAAATTAACAGGTGCCCAAGCAATTTCATGCTAGAATCATCATCCGGATGCCAAAATAAACTAAATACAGCAAAAGATTTGAGTGCACAACGTTTGGTTTAGATTTGACAGCCATAATCAGCAATTGTGTACATTTGAGCTGAATGTGTCAAAATCTTAAAATTAACAGGTGCCCAAGCAATTTCATGCTAGAATCATCATCCGGATGCCAAAATAAACTAAATACAGCAAAAGATTTGAGTGCACAACGTTTGGTTTTGGTTTGACAGCCATAATCACCTTTTTATTGCTTTAAATGCGTTTGTAGCGCATGATTGTACATTTGAGCTGAATGTGTCAAAATCTTAAAAATTAACAGGTGCCCAAGCAATTTCATGCTAGAATCATCATCCGGATGCCAAAATAAACTAAATACAGCAAAAGATTTGAGTGCACAACGTTTGGTTTAGATTTGACAGCCATAATCAGCAATTGTGTACATTTGAGCTGAATGTGTCAAAATCTTAAAAATTAACAGGTGCCCAAGCAATTTCATGCTAGAATCATCATCCGGATGCCAAAATAAACTAAATACAGCAAAAGATTTGAGTGCACAACGTTAGGTTTAGGTTTGACAGCCATAATCACCTTTTTATTGCTTTAAATGCGTTTTTAGCGCATGATTGTACATTTGAGCTGAATGTGTCAAAATCTTAAAAATTAACAGGTGCCCAAGCAATTTCATGCTAGAATC
>NW_027520569.1:0-28725 GCF_051991245.1 Festucalex cinctus
TTTGAGTGCACAACGTTTGGTTTAGATTTGACAGCCATAATCAGCAATTGTGTACATTTGAGCTGAATGTGTCAAAATCTTAAAAATTAACAGGTGCCCAAGCAATTTCATGCTAGAATCATCATCCGGATGCCAAAATAAACTAAATACAGCAAAAGATTTGAGTGCACAACGTTTGGTTTAGGTTTGACAGCCATAATCACCTTTTTATTGCTTTAAATGCGTTTTTAGCGCATGATTGTACATTTGAGCTGAATGTGTCAAAATCTTAAAAATTAACAGGTGCCCAAGCAATTTCATGCTAGAATCATCATCCGGATGCCAAAATAAACTAAATACAGCAAAAGATTTGAGTGCACAACGTTTGGTTTAGATTTGACAGCCATAATCAGCAATTGTGTACATTTGAGCTGAATGTGTCAAAATCTTAAAAATTAACAGGTGCCTAAGCAATTTCATGCTAGAATCATCATCCGGATGCCAAAATAAACTAAATACAGCAAAAGATTTGAGTGCACAACGTTTGGTTTAGATTTGACAGCCATAATCAGCAATTGTGTACATTTGAGCTGAATGTGTCAAAATCTTAAAAATTAACAGGTGCCCAAGCAATTTCATGCTAGAATCATCATCCGGATGCCAAAATAAACTAAATACAGCAAAAGATTTGAGTGCACAATGTTTGGTTTAGGTTTGACAGCCATAATCACCTTTTTATTGCTTTAAATGCGTTTTTAGCGCATGATTGTACATTTGAGCTGAATGTGTCAAAATCTTAAAAATTAACAGGTGCCCAAGCAATTTCATGCTAGAATCATCATCCGGATGCCAAAATAAACTAAATACAGCAAAAGATTTGAGTGCACAACGTTTGGTTTAGGTTTGACAGCCATAATCACCTTTTTATTGCTTTAAATGCGTTTTTAGCGCATGATTGTACATTTGAGCCTAATGTGTCAAAATCTTAAAAATTAACAGGTGCCCAAGCAATTTCATGCTAGAATCATCATCCGGATGCCAAAATAAACTAAATACAGCAAAAGATTTGAGTGCATAACGTTTGGTTTAGGTTTGACAGCCATAATCACCTTTTTATTGCTTTAAATGCGTTTGTAGCGCATGATTGTACATTTGAGCTGAATGTGTCAAAATCTTAAAAATTAACAGGTGCCCAAGCAATTTCATGCTAGAATCATCATCCGGATGCCAAAATAAACTAAATACAGCAAAAGATTTGAGTGCACAACGTTTGGTTTAGATTTGACAGCCATAATCAGCAATTGTGTACATTTGAGCTGAATGTGTCAAAATCTTAAAAATTAACAGGTGCCCAAGCAATTTCATGCTAGAATCATCATCCGGATGCCAAAATAAACTAAATACAGCAAAAGATTTGAGTGCACAACGTTTGGTTTAGGTTTGACAGCCATAATCACCTTTTTATTGCTTTAAATGCGTTTTTAGCGCATGATTGTACATTTGAGCTGAATGTGTCAAAATCTTAAAAATTAACAGGTGCCCAAGCAATTTCATGCTAGAATCATCATCCGGATGCCAAAATAAACTAAATACAGCAAAAGATTTGAGTGCACAACGTTTGGTTTAGATTTGACAGCCATAATCAGCAATTGTGTACATTTGAGCTGAATGTGTCAAAATCTTAAAAATTAACAGGTGCCTAAGCAATTTCATGCTAGAATCATCATCCGGATGCCAAAATAAACTAAATACAGCAAAATATTTGAGTGCACAACGTTTGGTTTAGATTTGACAGCCATAATCAGCAATTGTGTACATTTGAGCTGAATGTGTCAAAATCTTAAAAATTAACAGGTGCCCAAGCAATTTCATGCTAGAATCATCATCCGGATGCCAAAATAAACTAAATACAGCAAAAGATTTGAGTGCACAATGTTTGGTTTAGGTTTGACAGCCATAATCACCTTTTTATTGCTTTAAATGCGTTTTTAGCGCATGATTGTACATTTGAGCTGAATGTGTCAAAATCTTAAAAATTAACAGGTGCCCAAGCAATTTCATGCTAGAATCATCATCCGGATGCCAAAATAAACTAAATACAGCAAAAGATTTGAGTGCACAACGTTTGGTTTAGATTTGACAGCCATAATCAGCAATTGTGTACATTTGAGCTGAATGTGTCAAAATCTTAAAAATTAACAGGTGCCTAAGCAATTTCATGCTAGAATCATCATCCGGATGCCAAAATAAACTAAATACAGCAAAAGATTTGAGTGCACAACGTTTGGTTTAGATTTGACAGCCATAATCAGCAATTGTGTACATTTGAGCTGAATGTGTCAAAATCTTAAAAATTAACAGGTGCCCAAGCAATTTCATGCTAGAATCATCATCCGGATGCCAAAATAAACTAAATACAGCAAAAGATTTGAGTGCACAATGTTTGGTTTAGGTTTGACAGCCATAATCACCTTTTTATTGCTTTAAATGCGTTTTTAGCGCATGATTGTACATTTGAGCTGAATGTGTCAAAATCTTAAAAATTAACAGGTGCCCAAGCAATTTCATGCTAGAATCATCATCCGGATGCCAAAATAAACTAAATACAGCAAAAGATTTGAGTGCACAACGTTTGGTTTAGGTTTGACAGCCATAATCACCTTTTTATTGCTTTAAATGCGTTTTTAGCGCATGATTGTACATTTGAGCCTAATGTGTCAAAATCTTAAAAATTAACAGGTGCCCAAGCAATTTCATGCTAGAATCATCATCCGGATGCCAAAATAAACTAAATACAGCAAAAGATTTGAGTGCACAACGTTTGGTTTAGATTTGACAGCCATAATCAGCAATTGTGTACATTTGAGCTGAATGTGTCAAAATCTTAAAAATTAACAGGTGCCCAAGCAATTTCATGCTAGAATCATCATCCGGATGCCAAAATAAACTAAATACAGCAAAAGATTTGAGTGCACAACGTTTGGTTTAGGTTTGACAGCCATAATCACCTTTTTATTGCTTTAAATGCGTTTTTAGCGCATGATTGTACATTTGAGCTGAATGTGTCAAAATCTTAAAAATTAACAGGTGCCCAAGCAATTACATGCTAGAATCATCATCCGGATGCCAAAATAAACTAAATACAGCAAAAGATTTGAGTGCACAACGTTTGGTTTAGATTTGACAGCCATAATCAGCAATTGTGTACATTTGAGCTGAATGTGTCAAAATCTTAAAAATTAACAGGTGCCTAAGCAATTTCATGCTAGAATCATCATCCGGATGCCAAAATAAACTAAATACAGCAAAAGATTTGAGTGCACAACGTTTGGTTTAGATTTGACAGCCATAATCAGCAATTGTGTACATTTGAGCTGAATGTGTCAAAATCTTAAAAATTAACAGGTGCCCAAGCAATTTCATGCTAGAATCATCATCCGGATGCCAAAATAAACTAAATACAGCAAAAGATTTGAGTGCACAATGTTTGGTTTAGGTTTGACAGCCATAATCACCTTTTTATTGCTTTAAATGCGTTTTTAGCGCATGATTGTACATTTGAGCTGAATGTGTCAAAATCTTAAAAATTAACAGGTGCCCAAGCAATTTCATGCTAGAATCATCATCCGGATGCCAAAATAAACTAAATACATCAAAAGATTTGAGTGCACAACGTTTGGTTTAGATTTGACAGCCATAATCAGCAATTGTGTACATTTGAGCTGAATGTGTCAAAATCTTAAAAATTAACAGGTGCCCAAGCAAATTCATGCTAGAATCATCATCCGGATGCCAAAATAAACTAAATACAGCAAAAGATTTGAGTGCACAACGTTTGGTTTAGGTTTGACAGCCATAATCACCTTTTTATTGCTTTAAATGCATTTTTAGCGCATGATTGTACATTTGAGCTGAATGTGTCAAAATCTTAAAAATTAACAGGTGCCCAAGCAATTTCATGCTAGAATCATCATCCGGATGCCAAAATAAACTAAATACAGCAAAAGATTTGAGTGCACAACGTTTGGTTTAGATTTGACAGCCATAATCAGCAATTGTGTACATTTGAGCTGAATGTGTCAAAATCTTAAAAATTAACAGGTGCCCAAGCAATTTCATGCTAGAATCATCATCCGGATGCCAAAATAAACTAAATACAGCAAAAGATTTGAGTGCACAACGTTTGGTTTAGGTTTGACAGCCATAATCACCTTTTTATTGCTTTAAATGCGTTTTTAGCGCATGATTGTACATTTGAGCTGAATGTGTCAAAATCTTAAAAATTAACAGGTGCCCAAGCAATTTCATGCTAGAATCATCATCCGGATGCCAAAATAAACTAAATACAGCAAAAGATTTGAGTGCACAACGTTTGGTTTAGATTTGACAGCCATAATCAGAAATTGTGTACATTTGAGCTGAATGTGTCAAAATCTTAAAAATTAACAGGTGCCCAAGCAATTTCATGCTAGAATCATCATCCGGATGCCAAAATAAACTAAATACAGCAAAAGATTTGAGTGCATAACGTTTGGTTTAGGTTTGACAGCCATAATCACCTTTTTATTGCTTTAAATGCGTTTGTAGCGCATGATTGTACATTTGAGCTGAATGTGTCAAAATCTTAAAAATTAACAGGTGCCCAAGCAATTTCATGCTAGAATCATCATCCGGATGCCAAAATAAACTAAATACATCAAAAGATTTGAGTGCACAACGTTTGGTTTAGATTTGACAGCCATAATCAGCAATTGTGTACATTTGAGCTGAATGTGTCAAAATCTTAAAAATTAACAGGTGCCCAAGCAAATTCATGCTAGAATCATCATCCGGATGCCAAAATAAACTAAATACAGCAAAAGATTTGAGTGCACAACGTTTGGTTTAGGTTTGACAGCCATAATCACCTTTTTATTGCTTTAAATGCGTTTTTAGCGCATGATTGTACATTTGAGCTGAATGTGTCAAAATCTTAAAAATTAACAGGTGCCCAAGCAATTTCATGCTAGAATCATCATCCGGATGCCAAAATAAACTAAATACAGCAAAAGATTTGAGTGCACAACGTTTGGTTTAGATTTGACAGCCATAATCAGCAATTGTGTACATTTGAGCTGAATGTGTCAAAATCTTAAAAATTAACAGGTGCCCAAGCAATTTCATGCTAGAATCATCATCCGGATGCCAAAATAAACTAAATACAGCAAAAGATTTGAGTGCACAACGTTTGGTTTAGGTTTGACAGCCATAATCACCTTTTTATTGCTTTAAATGCGTTTTTAGCGCATGATTGTACATTTGAGCTGAATGTGTCAAAATCTTAAAAATTAACAGGTGCCCAAGCAATTTCATGCTAGAATCATCATCCGGATGCCAAAATAAACTAAATACAGCAAAAGATTTGAGTGCACAACGTTTGGTTTAGATTTGACAGCCATAATCAGAAATTGTGTACATTTGAGCTGAATGTGTCAAAATCTTAAAAATTAACAGGTGCCCAAGCAATTTCATGCTAGAATCATCATCCGGATGCCAAAATAAACTAAATACAGCAAAAGATTTGAGTGCATAACGTTTGGTTTAGGTTTGACAGCCATAATCACCTTTTTATTGCTTTAAATGCGTTTGTAGCGCATGATTGTACATTTGAGCTGAATGTGTCAAAATCTTAAAAATTAACAGGTGCCCAAGCAATTTCATGCTAGAATCATCATCCGGATGCCAAAATAAACTAAATACAGCAAAAGATTTGAGTGCACAACGTTTGGTTTAGATTTGACAGCCATAATCAGCAATTGTGTACATTTGAGCTGAATGTGTCAAAATCTTAAAAATTAACAGGTGCCCAAGCAATTTCATGCTAGAATCATCATCCGGATGCCAAAATAAACTAAATACAGCAAAAGATTTGAGTGCACAACGTTTGGTTTAGGTTTGACAGCCATAATCACCTTTTTATTGCTTTAAATGCGTTTTTAGCGCATGATTGTACATTTGAGCTGAATGTGTCAAAATCTTAAAAATTAACAGGTGCCCAAGCAATTTCATGCTAGAATCATCATCCGGATGCCAAAATAAACTAAATACAGCAAAAGATTTGAGTGCACAACGTTTGGTTTAGGTTTGACAGCCATAATCACCTTTTTATTGCTTTAAATGCGTTTTTAGCGCATGATTGTACATTTGAGCCTAATGTGTCAAAATCTTAAAAATTAACAGGTGCCCAAGCAATTTCATGCTAGAATCATCATCCGGATGCCAAAATAAACTAAATACAGCAAAAGATTTGAGTGCATAACGTTTGGTTTAGGTTTGACAGCCATAATCACCTTTTTATTGCTTTAAATGCGTTTGTAGCGCATGATTGTACATTTGAGCTGAATGTGTCAAAATCTTAAAAATTAACAGGTGCCCAAGCAATTTCATGCTAGAATCATCATCCGGATGCCAAAATAAACTAAATACAGCAAAAGATTTGAGTGCACAACGTTTGGTTTAGATTTGACAGCCATAATCAGCAATTGTGTACATTTGAGCTGAATGTGTCAAAATCTTAAAAATTAACAGGTGCCCAAGCAATTTCATGCTAGAATCATCATCCGGATGCCAAAATAAACTAAATACAGCAAAAGATTTGAGTGCACAACGTTTGGTTTAGATTTGACAGCCATAATCAGAAATTGTGTACATTTGAGCTGAATGTGTCAAAATCTTAAAAATTAACAGGTGCCCAAGCAATTTCATGCTAGAATCATCATCCGGATGCCAAAATAAACTAAATACAGCAAAAGATTTGAGTGCATAACGTTTGGTTTAGGTTTGACAGCCATAATCACCTTTTTATTGCTTTAAATGCGTTTGTAGCGCATGATTGTACATTTGAGCTGAATGTGTCAAAATCTTAAAAATTAACAGGTGCCCAAGCAATTTCATGCTAGAATCATCATCCGGATGCCAAAATAAACTAAATACATCAAAAGATTTGAGTGCACAACGTTTGGTTTAGATTTGACAGCCATAATCAGAAATTGTGTACATTTGAGCTGAATGTGTCAAAATCTTAAAAATTAACAGGTGCCCAAGCAATTTCATGCTAGAATCATCATCCGGATGCCAAAATAAACTAAATACAGCAAAAGATTTGAGTGCATAACGTTTGGTTTAGGTTTGACAGCCATAATCACCTTTTTATTGCTTTAAATGCGTTTGTAGCGCATGATTGTACATTTGAGCTGAATGTGTCAAAATCTTAAAAATTAACAGGTGCCCAAGCAATTTCATGCTAGAATCATCATCCGGATGCCAAAATAAACTAAATACAGCAAAAGATTTGAGTGCACAACGTTTGGTTTAGATTTGACAGCCATAATCAGCAATTGTGTACATTTGAGCTGAATGTGTCAAAATCTTAAAAATTAACAGGTGCCCAAGCAATTTCATGCTAGAATCATCATCCGGATGCCAAAATAAACTAAATACAGCAAAAGATTTGAGTGCACAACGTTTGGTTTAGGTTTGACAGCCATAATCACCTTTTTATTGCTTTAAATGCGTTTTTAGCGCATGATTGTACATTTGAGCTGAATGTGTCAAAATCTTAAAAATTAACAGGTGCCCAAGCAATTTCATGCTAGAATCATCATCCGGATGCCAAAATAAACTAAATACAGCAAAAGATTTGAGTGCACAACGTTTGGTTTAGGTTTGACAGCCATAATCACCTTTTTATTGCTTTAAATGCGTTTTTAGCGCATGATTGTACATTTGAGCCTAATGTGTCAAAATCTTAAAAATTAACAGGTGCCCAAGCAATTTCATGCTAGAATCATCATCCGGATGCCAAAATAAACTAAATACAGCAAAAGATTTGAGTGCATAACGTTTGGTTTAGGTTTGACAGCCATAATCACCTTTTTATTGCTTTAAATGCGTTTGTAGCGCATGATTGTACATTTGAGCTGAATGTGTCAAAATCTTAAAAATTAACAGGTGCCCAAGCAATTTCATGCTAGAATCATCATCCGGATGCCAAAATAAACTAAATACAGCAAAAGATTTGAGTGCACAACGTTTGGTTTAGATTTGACAGCCATAATCAGCAATTGTGTACATTTGAGCTGAATGTGTCAAAATCTTAAAAATTAACAGGTGCCCAAGCAATTTCATGCTAGAATCATCATCCGGATGCCAAAATAAACTAAATACAGCAAAAGATTTGAGTGCACAACGTTTGGTTTAGGTTTGACAGCCATAATCACCTTTTTATTGCTTTAAATGCGTTTTTAGCGCATGATTGTACATTTGAGCTGAATGTGTCAAAATCTTAAAAATTAACAGGTGCCCAAGCAATTTCATGCTAGAATCATCATCCGGATGCCAAAATAAACTAAATACAGCAAAAGATTTGAGTGCACAACGTTTGGTTTAGATTTGACAGCCATAATCAGCAATTGTGTACATTTGAGCTGAATGTGTCAAAATCTTAAAAATTAACAGGTGCCTAAGCAATTTCATGCTAGAATCATCATCCGGATGCCAAAATAAACTAAATACAGCAAAAGATTTGAGTGCACAACGTTTGGTTTAGATTTGACAGCCATAATCAGCAATTGTGTACATTTGAGCTGAATGTGTCAAAATCTTAAAAATTAACAGGTGCCCAAGCAATTTCATGCTAGAATCATCATCCGGATGCCAAAATAAACTAAATACAGCAAAAGATTTGAGTGCACAATGTTTGGTTTAGGTTTGACAGCCATAATCACCTTTTTATTGCTTTAAATGCGTTTTTAGCGCATGATTGTACATTTGAGCTGAATGTGTCAAAATCTTAAAAATTAACAGGTGCCCAAGCAATTTCATGCTAGAATCATCATCCGGATGCCAAAATAAACTAAATACAGCAAAAGATTTGAGTGCACAACGTTTGGTTTATGTTTGACAGCCATAATCACCTTTTTATTGCTTTAAATGCGTTTTTAGCGCATGATTGTACATTTGAGCCTAATGTGTCAAAATCTTAAAAATTAACAGGTGCCCAAGCAATTTCATGCTAGAATCATCATCCGGATGCCAAAATAAACTAAATACAGCAAAAGATTTGAGTGCACAACGTTTGGTTTATGTTTGACAGCCATAATCACCTTTTTATTGCTTTAAATGCGTTTTTAGCGCATGATTGTACATTTGAGCCTAATGTGTCAAAATCTTAAAAATTAACAGGTGCCCAAGCAATTTCATGCTAGAATCATCATCCGGATGCCAAAATAAACTAAATACAGCAAAAGATTTGAGTGCACAACGTTTGGTTTAGGTTTGACAGCCATAATCACCTTTTTATTGCTTTAAATGCGTTTTTAGCGCATGATTGTACATTTGAGCTGAATGTGTCAAAATCTTAAAAATTAACAGGTGCCCAAGCAATTTCATGCTAGAATCATCATCCGGATGCCAAAATAAACTAAATACAGCAAAAGATTTGAGTGCACAACGTTTGGTTTAGATTTGACAGCCATAATCAGCAATTGTGTACATTTGAGCTGAATGTGTCAAAATCTTAAAAATTAACAGGTGCCCAAGCAATTTCATGCTAGAATCATCATCCGGATGCCAAAATAAACTAAATACAGCAAAAGATTTGAGTGCACAACGTTTGGTTTAGGTTTGACAGCCATAATCACCTTTTTATTGCTTTAAATGCGTTTTTAGCGCATGATTGTACATTTGAGCTGAATGTTTCAAAATCTTAAAAATTAACAGGTGCCCAAGCAATTTCATGCTAGAATCATCATCCGGATGCCAAAATAAACTAAATACATCAAAAGATTTGAGTGCACAACGTTTGGTTTAGATTTGACAGCCATAATCAGAAATTGTGTACATTTGAGCTGAATGTGTCAAAATCTTAAAAATTAACAGGTGCCCAAGCAATTTCATGCTAGAATCATCATCCGGATGCCAAAATAAACTAAATACAGCAAAAGATTTGAGTGCATAACGTTTGGTTTAGGTTTGACAGCCATAATCACCTTTTTATTGCTTTAAATGCGTTTGTAGCGCATGATTGTACATTTGAGCTGAATGTGTCAAAATCTTAAAAATTAACAGGTGCCCAAGCAATTTCATGCTAGAATCATCATCCGGATGCCAAAATAAACTAAATACAGCAAAAGATTTGAGTGCACAACGTTTGGTTTAGATTTGACAGCCATAATCAGCAATTGTGTACATTTGAGCTGAATGTGTCAAAATCTTAAAAATTAACAGGTGCCCAAGCAATTTCATGCTAGAATCATCATCCGGATGCCAAAATAAACTAAATACAGCAAAAGATTTGAGTGCACAACGTTTGGTTTAGGTTTGACAGCCATAATCACCTTTTTATTGCTTTAAATGCGTTTTTAGCGCATGATTGTACATTTGAGCTGAATGTGTCAAAATCTTAAAAATTAACAGGTGCCCAAGCAATTTCATGCTAGAATCATCATCCGGATGCCAAAATAAACTAAATACAGCAAAAGATTTGAGTGCACAACGTTTGGTTTAGATTTGACAGCCATAATCAGAAATTGTGTACATTTGAGCTGAATGTGTCAAAATCTTAAAAATTAACAGGTGCCCAAGCAATTTCATGCTAGAATCATCATCCGGATGCCAAAATAAACTAAATACAGCAAAAGATTTGAGTGCACAACGTTTGGTTTAGGTTTGACAGCCATAATCACCTTTTTATTGCTTTAAATGCGTTTTTAGCGCATGATTGTACATTTGAGCTGAATGTGTCAAAATCTTAAAAATTAACAGGTGCCCAAGCAATTTCATGCTAGAATCATCATCCGGATGCCAAAATAAACTAAATACAGCAAAAGATTTGAGTGCATAACGTTTGGTTTAGGTTTGACAGCCATAATCACCTTTTTATTGCTTTAAATGCGTTTGTAGCGCATGATTGTACATTTGAGCTGAATGTGTCAAAATCTTAAAAATTAACAGGTGCCCAAGCAATTTCATGCTAGAATCATCATCCGGATGCCAAAATAAACTAAATACAGCAAAAGATTTGAGTGCACAACGTTTGGTTTAGATTTGACAGCCATAATCAGCAATTGTGTACATTTGAGCTGAATGTGTCAAAATCTTAAAAATTAACAGGTGCCCAAGCAATTTCATGCTAGAATCATCATCCGGATGCCAAAATAAACTAAATACAGCAAAAGATTTGAGTGCACAACGTTTGGTTTAGGTTTGACAGCCATAATCACCTTTTTATTGCTTTAAATGCGTTTTTAGCGCATGATTGTACATTTGAGCTGAATGTGTCAAAATCTTAAAAATTAACAGGTGCCCAAGCAATTTCATGCTAGAATCATCATCCGGATGCCAAAATAAACTAAATACAGCAAAAGATTTGAGTGCACAACGTTTGGTTTAGGTTTGACAGCCATAATCACCTTTTTATTGCTTTAAATGCGTTTTTAGCGCATGATTGTACATTTGAGCCTAATGTGTCAAAATCTTAAAAATTAACAGGTGCCCAAGCAATTTCATGCTAGAATCATCATCCGGATGCCAAAATAAACTAAATACAGCAAAAGATTTGAGTGCATAACGTTTGGTTTAGGTTTGACAGCCATAATCACCTTTTTATTGCTTTAAATGCGTTTGTAGCGCATGATTGTACATTTGAGCTGAATGTGTCAAAATCTTAAAAATTAACAGGTGCCCAAGCAATTTCATGCTAGAATCATCATCCGGATGCCAAAATAAACTAAATACAGCAAAAGATTTGAGTGCACAACGTTTGGTTTAGATTTGACAGCCATAATCAGCAATTGTGTACATTTGAGCTGAATGTGTCAAAATCTTAAAAATTAACAGGTGCCCAAGCAATTTCATGCTAGAATCATCATCCGGATGCCAAAATAAACTAAATACAGCAAAAGATTTGAGTGCACAACGTTTGGTTTAGGTTTGACAGCCATAATCACCTTTTTATTGCTTTAAATGCGTTTTTAGCGCATGATTGTACATTTGAGCTGAATGTGTCAAAATCTTAAAAATTAACAGGTGCCCAAGCAATTTCATGCTAGAATCATCATCCGGATGCCAAAATAAACTAAATACAGCAAAAGATTTGAGTGCACAACGTTTGGTTTAGATTTGACAGCCATAATCAGCAATTGTGTACATTTGAGCTGAATGTGTCAAAATCTTAAAAATTAACAGGTGCCTAAGCAATTTCATGCTAGAATCATCATCCGGATGCCAAAATAAACTAAATACAGCAAAAGATTTGAGTGCACAACGTTTGGTTTAGATTTGACAGCCATAATCAGCAATTGTGTACATTTGAGCTGAATGTGTCAAAATCTTAAAAATTAACAGGTGCCCAAGCAATTTCATGCTAGAATCATCATCCGGATGCCAAAATAAACTAAATACAGCAAAAGATTTGAGTGCACAATGTTTGGTTTAGGTTTGACAGCCATAATCACCTTTTTATTGCTTTAAATGCGTTTTTAGCGCATGATTGTACATTTGAGCTGAATGTGTCAAAATCTTAAAAATTAACAGGTGCCCAAGCAATTTCATGCTAGAATCATCATCCGGATGCCAAAATAAACTAAATACAGCAAAAGATTTGAGTGCACAACGTTTGGTTTATGTTTGACAGCCATAATCACCTTTTTATTGCTTTAAATGCGTTTTTAGCGCATGATTGTACATTTGAGCCTAATGTGTCAAAATCTTAAAAATTAACAGGTGCCCAAGCAATTTCATGCTAGAATCATCATCCGGATGCCAAAATAAACTAAATACAGCAAAAGATTTGAGTGCACAACGTTTGGTTTAGGTTTGACAGCCATAATCACCTTTTTATTGCTTTAAATGCGTTTTTAGCGCATGATTGTACATTTGAGCTGAATGTGTCAAAATCTTAAAAATTAACAGGTGCCCAAGCAATTTCATGCTAGAATCATCATCCGGATGCCAAAATAAACTAAATACAGCAAAAGATTTGAGTGCACAACGTTTGGTTTAGATTTGACAGCCATAATCAGCAATTGTGTACATTTGAGCTGAATGTGTCAAAATCTTAAAAATTAACAGGTGCCCAAGCAATTTCATGCTAGAATCATCATCCGGATGCCAAAATAAACTAAATACAGCAAAAGATTTGAGTGCACAACGTTTGGTTTAGGTTTGACAGCCATAATCACCTTTTTATTGCTTTAAATGCGTTTTTAGCGCATGATTGTACATTTGAGCTGAATGTTTCAAAATCTTAAAAATTAACAGGTGCCCAAGCAATTTCATGCTAGAATCATCATCCGGATGCCAAAATAAACTAAATACATCAAAAGATTTGAGTGCACAACGTTTGGTTTAGATTTGACAGCCATAATCAGAAATTGTGTACATTTGAGCTGAATGTGTCAAAATCTTAAAAATTAACAGGTGCCCAAGCAATTTCATGCTAGAATCATCATCCGGATGCCAAAATAAACTAAATACAGCAAAAGATTTGAGTGCATAACGTTTGGTTTAGGTTTGACAGCCATAATCACCTTTTTATTGCTTTAAATGCGTTTGTAGCGCATGATTGTACATTTGAGCTGAATGTGTCAAAATCTTAAAAATTAACAGGTGCCCAAGCAATTTCATGCTAGAATCATCATCCGGATGCCAAAATAAACTAAATACAGCAAAAGATTTGAGTGCACAACGTTTGGTTTAGATTTGACAGCCATAATCAGCAATTGTGTACATTTGAGCTGAATGTGTCAAAATCTTAAAAATTAACAGGTGCCCAAGCAATTTCATGCTAGAATCATCATCCGGATGCCAAAATAAACTAAATACAGCAAAAGATTTGAGTGCACAACGTTTGGTTTAGGTTTGACAGCCATAATCACCTTTTTATTGCTTTAAATGCGTTTTTAGCGCATGATTGTACATTTGAGCTGAATGTGTCAAAATCTTAAAAATTAACAGGTGCCCAAGCAATTTCATGCTAGAATCATCATCCGGATGCCAAAATAAACTAAATACAGCAAAAGATTTGAGTGCACAACGTTTGGTTTAGATTTGACAGCCATAATCAGAAATTGTGTACATTTGAGCTGAATGTGTCAAAATCTTAAAAATTAACAGGTGCCCAAGCAATTTCATGCTAGAATCATCATCCGGATGCCAAAATAAACTAAATACAGCAAAAGATTTGAGTGCACAACGTTTGGTTTAGGTTTGACAGCCATAATCACCTTTTTATTGCTTTAAATGCGTTTTTAGCGCATGATTGTACATTTGAGCTGAATGTGTCAAAATCTTAAAAATTAACAGGTGCCCAAGCAATTTCATGCTAGAATCATCATCCGGATGCCAAAATAAACTAAATACAGCAAAAGATTTGAGTGCATAACGTTTGGTTTAGGTTTGACAGCCATAATCACCTTTTTATTGCTTTAAATGCGTTTGTAGCGCATGATTGTACATTTGAGCTGAATGTGTCAAAATCTTAAAAATTAACAGGTGCCCAAGCAATTTCATGCTAGAATCATCATCCGGATGCCAAAATAAACTAAATACAGCAAAAGATTTGAGTGCACAACGTTTGGTTTAGATTTGACAGCCATAATCAGCAATTGTGTACATTTGAGCTGAATGTGTCAAAATCTTAAAAATTAACAGGTGCCCAAGCAATTTCATGCTAGAATCATCATCCGGATGCCAAAATAAACTAAATACAGCAAAAGATTTGAGTGCACAACGTTTGGTTTAGGTTTGACAGCCATAATCACCTTTTTATTGCTTTAAATGCGTTTTTAGCGCATGATTGTACATTTGAGCTGAATGTGTCAAAATCTTAAAAATTAACAGGTGCCCAAGCAATTTCATGCTAGAATCATCATCCGGATGCCAAAATAAACTAAATACAGCAAAAGATTTGAGTGCACAACGTTTGGTTTAGGTTTGACAGCCATAATCACCTTTTTATTGCTTTAAATGCGTTTTTAGCGCATGATTGTACATTTGAGCCTAATGTGTCAAAATCTTAAAAATTAACAGGTGCCCAAGCAATTTCATGCTAGAATCATCATCCGGATGCCAAAATAAACTAAATACAGCAAAAGATTTGAGTGCATAACGTTTGGTTTAGGTTTGACAGCCATAATCACCTTTTTATTGCTTTAAATGCGTTTGTAGCGCATGATTGTACATTTGAGCTGAATGTGTCAAAATCTTAAAAATTAACAGGTGCCCAAGCAATTTCATGCTAGAATCATCATCCGGATGCCAAAATAAACTAAATACAGCAAAAGATTTGAGTGCACAACGTTTGGTTTAGATTTGACAGCCATAATCAGCAATTGTGTACATTTGAGCTGAATGTGTCAAAATCTTAAAAATTAACAGGTGCCCAAGCAATTTCATGCTAGAATCATCATCCGGATGCCAAAATAAACTAAATACAGCAAAAGATTTGAGTGCACAACGTTTGGTTTAGGTTTGACAGCCATAATCACCTTTTTATTGCTTTAAATGCGTTTTTAGCGCATGATTGTACATTTGAGCTGAATGTGTCAAAATCTTAAAAATTAACAGGTGCCCAAGCAATTTCATGCTAGAATCATCATCCGGATGCCAAAATAAACTAAATACAGCAAAAGATTTGAGTGCACAACGTTTGGTTTAGATTTGACAGCCATAATCAGCAATTGTGTACATTTGAGCTGAATGTGTCAAAATCTTAAAAATTAACAGGTGCCTAAGCAATTTCATGCTAGAATCATCATCCGGATGCCAAAATAAACTAAATACAGCAAAAGATTTGAGTGCACAACGTTTGGTTTAGATTTGACAGCCATAATCAGCAATTGTGTACATTTGAGCTGAATGTGTCAAAATCTTAAAAATTAACAGGTGCCCAAGCAATTTCATGCTAGAATCATCATCCGGATGCCAAAATAAACTAAATACAGCAAAAGATTTGAGTGCACAATGTTTGGTTTAGGTTTGACAGCCATAATCACCTTTTTATTGCTTTAAATGCGTTTTTAGCGCATGATTGTACATTTGAGCTGAATGTGTCAAAATCTTAAAAATTAACAGGTGCCCAAGCAATTTCATGCTAGAATCATCATCCGGATGCCAAAATAAACTAAATACAGCAAAAGATTTGAGTGCACAACGTTTGGTTTATGTTTGACAGCCATAATCACCTTTTTATTGCTTTAAATGCGTTTTTAGCGCATGATTGTACATTTGAGCCTAATGTGTCAAAATCTTAAAAATTAACAGGTGCCCAAGCAATTTCATGCTAGAATCATCATCCGGATGCCAAAATAAACTAAATACAGCAAAAGATTTGAGTGCACAACGTTTGGTTTATGTTTGACAGCCATAATCACCTTTTTATTGCTTTAAATGCGTTTTTAGCGCATGATTGTACATTTGAGCCTAATGTGTCAAAATCTTAAAAATTAACAGGTGCCCAAGCAATTTCATGCTAGAATCATCATCCGGATGCCAAAATAAACTAAATACAGCAAAAGATTTGAGTGCACAACGTTTGGTTTAGGTTTGACAGCCATAATCACCTTTTTATTGCTTTAAATGCGTTTTTAGCGCATGATTGTACATTTGAGCTGAATGTGTCAAAATCTTAAAAATTAACAGGTGCCCAAGCAATTTCATGCTAGAATCATCATCCGGATGCCAAAATAAACTAAATACAGCAAAAGATTTGAGTGCACAACGTTTGGTTTAGATTTGACAGCCATAATCAGCAATTGTGTACATTTGAGCTGAATGTGTCAAAATCTTAAAAATTAACAGGTGCCCAAGCAATTTCATGCTAGAATCATCATCCGGATGCCAAAATAAACTAAATACAGCAAAAGATTTGAGTGCACAACGTTTGGTTTAGGTTTGACAGCCATAATCACCTTTTTATTGCTTTAAATGCGTTTTTAGCGCATGATTGTACATTTGAGCTGAATGTTTCAAAATCTTAAAAATTAACAGGTGCCCAAGCAATTTCATGCTAGAATCATCATCCGGATGCCAAAATAAACTAAATACATCAAAAGATTTGAGTGCACAACGTTTGGTTTAGATTTGACAGCCATAATCAGAAATTGTGTACATTTGAGCTGAATGTGTCAAAATCTTAAAAATTAACAGGTGCCCAAGCAATTTCATGCTAGAATCATCATCCGGATGCCAAAATAAACTAAATACAGCAAAAGATTTGAGTGCATAACGTTTGGTTTAGGTTTGACAGCCATAATCACCTTTTTATTGCTTTAAATGCGTTTGTAGCGCATGATTGTACATTTGAGCTGAATGTGTCAAAATCTTAAAAATTAACAGGTGCCCAAGCAATTTCATGCTAGAATCATCATCCGGATGCCAAAATAAACTAAATACAGCAAAAGATTTGAGTGCACAACGTTTGGTTTAGATTTGACAGCCATAATCAGCAATTGTGTACATTTGAGCTGAATGTGTCAAAATCTTAAAAATTAACAGGTGCCCAAGCAATTTCATGCTAGAATCATCATCCGGATGCCAAAATAAACTAAATACAGCAAAAGATTTGAGTGCACAACGTTTGGTTTAGGTTTGACAGCCATAATCACCTTTTTATTGCTTTAAATGCGTTTTTAGCGCATGATTGTACATTTGAGCTGAATGTGTCAAAATCTTAAAAATTAACAGGTGCCCAAGCAATTTCATGCTAGAATCATCATCCGGATGCCAAAATAAACTAAATACAGCAAAAGATTTGAGTGCACAACGTTTGGTTTAGATTTGACAGCCATAATCAGAAATTGTGTACATTTGAGCTGAATGTGTCAAAATCTTAAAAATTAACAGGTGCCCAAGCAATTTCATGCTAGAATCATCATCCGGATGCCAAAATAAACTAAATACAGCAAAAGATTTGAGTGCATAACGTTTGGTTTAGGTTTGACAGCCATAATCACCTTTTTATTGCTTTAAATGCGTTTGTAGCGCATGATTGTACATTTGAGCTGAATGTGTCAAAATCTTAAAAATTAACAGGTGCCCAAGCAATTTCATGCTAGAATCATCATCCGGATGCCAAAATAAACTAAATACAGCAAAAGATTTGAGTGCACAACGTTTGGTTTAGATTTGACAGCCATAATCAGCAATTGTGTACATTTGAGCTGAATGTGTCAAAATCTTAAAAATTAACAGGTGCCCAAGCAATTTCATGCTAGAATCATCATCCGGATGCCAAAATAAACTAAATACAGCAAAAGATTTGAGTGCACAACGTTTGGTTTAGGTTTGACAGCCATAATCACCTTTTTATTGCTTTAAATGCGTTTTTAGCGCATGATTGTACATTTGAGCTGAATGTGTCAAAATCTTAAAAATTAACAGGTGCCCAAGCAATTTCATGCTAGAATCATCATCCGGATGCCAAAATAAACTAAATACAGCAAAAGATTTGAGTGCACAACGTTTGGTTTAGATTTGACAGCCATAATCAGCAATTGTGTACATTTGAGCTGAATGTGTCAAAATCTTAAAAATTAACAGGTGCCTAAGCAATTTCATGCTAGAATCATCATCCGGATGCCAAAATAAACTAAATACAGCAAAAGATTTGAGTGCACAACGTTTGGTTTAGATTTGACAGCCATAATCAGCAATTGTGTACATTTGAGCTGAATGTGTCAAAATCTTAAAAATTAACAGGTGCCCAAGCAATTTCATGCTAGAATCATCATCCGGATGCCAAAATAAACTAAATACAGCAAAAGATTTGAGTGCACAATGTTTGGTTTAGGTTTGACAGCCATAATCACCTTTTTATTGCTTTAAATGCGTTTTTAGCGCATGATTGTACATTTGAGCTGAATGTGTCAAAATCTTAAAAATTAACAGGTGCCCAAGCAATTTCATGCTAGAATCATCATCCGGATGCCAAAATAAACTAAATACAGCAAAAGATTTGAGTGCACAACGTTTGGTTTAGGTTTGACAGCCATAATCACCTTTTTATTGCTTTAAATGCGTTTTTAGCGCATGATTGTACATTTGAGCCTAATGTGTCAAAATCTTAAAAATTAAAAGGTGCCCAAGCAATTTCATGCTAGAATCATCATCCGGATGCCAAAATAAACTAAATACAGCAAAAGATTTGAGTGCATAACGTTTGGTTTAGGTTTGACAGCCATAATCACCTTTTTATTGCTTTAAATGCGTTTGTAGCGCATGATTGTACATTTGAGCTGAATGTGTCAAAATCTTAAAAATTAACAGGTGCCCAAGCAATTTCATGCTAGAATCATCATCCGGATGCCAAAATAAACTAAATACAGCAAAAGATTTGAGTGCACAACGTTTGGTTTAGATTTGACAGCCATAATCAGCAATTGTGTACATTTGAGCTGAATGTGTCAAAATCTTAAAAATTAACAGGTGCCCAAGCAATTTCATGCTAGAATCATCATCCGGATGCCAAAATAAACTAAATACAGCAAAAGATTTGAGTGCACAACGTTTGGTTTAGGTTTGACAGCCATAATCACCTTTTTATTGCTTTAAATGCGTTTTTAGCGCATGATTGTACATTTGAGCTGAATGTGTCAAAATCTTAAAAATTAACAGGTGCCCAAGCAATTTCATGCTAGAATCATCATCCGGATGCCAAAATAAACTAAATACAGCAAAAGATTTGAGTGCACAACGTTTGGTTTAGATTTGACAGCCATAATCAGCAATTGTGTACATTTGAGCTGAATGTGTCAAAATCTTAAAAATTAACAGGTGCCTAAGCAATTTCATGCTAGAATCATCATCCGGATGCCAAAATAAACTAAATACAGCAAAAGATTTGAGTGCACAACGTTTGGTTTAGATTTGACAGCCATAATCAGCAATTGTGTACATTTGAGCTGAATGTGTCAAAATCTTAAAAATTAACAGGTGCCCAAGCAATTTCATGCTAGAATCATCATCCGGATGCCAAAATAAACTAAATACAGCAAAAGATTTGAGTGCACAATGTTTGGTTTAGGTTTGACAGCCATAATCACCTTTTTATTGCTTTAAATGCGTTTTTAGCGCATGATTGTACATTTGAGCTGAATGTGTCAAAATCTTAAAAATTAACAGGTGCCCAAGCAATTTCATGCTAGAATCATCATCCGGATGCCAAAATAAACTAAATACAGCAAAAGATTTGAGTGCACAACGTTTGGTTTATGTTTGACAGCCATAATCACCTTTTTATTGCTTTAAATGCGTTTTTAGCGCATGATTGTACATTTGAGCCTAATGTGTCAAAATCTTAAAAATTAACAGGTGCCCAAGCAATTTCATGCTAGAATCATCATCCGGATGCCAAAATAAACTAAATACAGCAAAAGATTTGAGTGCACAACGTTTGGTTTAGATTTGACAGCCATAATCAGCAATTGTGTACATTTGAGCTGAATGTGTCAAAATCTTAAAAATTAACAGGTGCCCAAGCAAATTCATGCTAGAATCATCATCCGGATGCCAAAATAAACTAAATACAGCAAAAGATTTGAGTGCACAACGTTTGGTTTAGGTTTGACAGCCATAATCACTTTTTTATTGCTTTAAATGCGTTTTTAGCGCATGATTGTACATTTGAGCTGAATGTGTCAAATCTTAAAAATTAACAGGTGCCCAAGCAATTTCATGCTAGAATCATCATCCGGATGCCAAAATAAACTAAATACAGCAAAAGATTTGAGTGCACAACGTTTGGTTTAGATTTGACAGCCATAATCAGCAATTGTGTACATTTGAGCTGAATGTGTCAAAATCTTAAAAATTAACAGGTGCCCAAGCAATTTCATGCTAGAATCATCATCCGGATGCCAAAATAAACTAAATACAGCAAAAGATTTGAGTGCACAACGTTTGGTTTAGGTTTGACAGCCATAATCACCTTTTTATTGCTTTAAATGCGTTTTTAGCGCATGATTGTACATTTGAGCTGAATGTTTCAAAATCTTAAAAATTAACAGGTGCCCAAGCAATTTCATGCTAGAATCATCATCCGGATGCCAAAATAAACTAAATACAGCAAAAGATTTGAGTGCACAACGTTTGGTTTAGATTTGACAGCCATAATCAGAAATTGTGTACATTTGAGCTGAATGTGTCAAAATCTTAAAAATTAACAGGTGCCCAAGCAATTTCATGCTAGAATCATCATCCGGATGCCAAAATAAACTAAATACAGCAAAAGATTTGAGTGCATAACGTTTGGTTTAGGTTTGACAGCCATAATCACCTTTTTATTGCTTTAAATGCGTTTGTAGCGCATGATTGTACATTTGAGCTGAATGTGTCAAAATCTTAAAAATTAACAGGTGCCCAAGCAATTTCATGCTAGAATCATCATCCGGATGCCAAAATAAACTAAATACAGCAAAAGATTTGAGTGCACAACGTTTGGTTTAGATTTGACAGCCATAATCAGCAATTGTGTACATTTGAGCTGAATGTGTCAAAATCTTAAAAATTAACAGGTGCCCAAGCAATTTCATGCTAGAATCATCATCCGGATGCCAAAATAAACTAAATACAGCAAAAGATTTGAGTGCACAACGTTTTGTTTAGGTTTGACAGCCATAATCACCTTTTTATTGCTTTAAATGCGTTTTTAGCGCATGATTGTACATTTGAGCTGAATGTGTCAAAATCTTAAAAATTAACAGGTGCCCAAGCAATTTCATGCTAGAATCATCATCCGGATGCCAAAATAAACTAAATACAGCAAAAGATTTGAGTGCACAACGTTTGGTTTAGATTTGACAGCCATAATCAGCAATTGTGTACATTTGAGCTGAATGTGTCAAAATCTTAAAAATTAACAGGTGCCTAAGCAATTTCATGCTAGAATCATCATCCGGATGCCAAAATAAACTAAATACAGCAAAAGATTTGAGTGCACAACGTTTGGTTTAGATTTGACAGCCATAATCAGCAATTGTGTACATTTGAGCTGAATGTGTCAAAATCTTAAAAATTAACAGGTGCCCAAGCAATTTCATGCTAGAATCATCATCCGGATGCCAAAATAAACTAAATACAGCAAAAGATTTGAGTGCACAATGTTTGGTTTAGGTTTGCCAGCCATAATCACCTTTTTTATTGCTTTAAATGCGTTTTTAGCGCATGATTGTACATTTGAGCTGAATGTGTCAAAATCTTAAAAATTAACAGGTGCCCAAGCAATTTCATGCTAGAATCATCATCCGGATGCCAAAATAAACTAAATACAGCAAAAGATTTGAGTGCACAACGTTTGGTTTAGGTTTGACAGCCATAATCACCTTTTTATTGCTTTAAATGCGTTTTTAGCGCATGATTGTACATTTGAGCCTAATGTGTCAAAATCTTAAAAATTAACAGGTGCCCAAGCAATTTCATGCTAGAATCATCATCCGGATGCCAAAATAAACTAAATACAGCAAAAGATTTGAGTGCACAACGTTTGGTTTAGATTTGACAGCCATAATCAGCAATTGTGTACATTTGAGCTGAATGTGTCAAAATCTTAAAAATTAACAGGTGCCCAAGCAAATTCATGCTAGAATCATCATCCGGATGCCAAAATAAACTAAATACAGCAAAAGATTTGAGTGCACAACGTTTGGTTTAGGTTTGACAGCCATAATCACCTTTTTATTGCTTTAAATGCGTTTTTAGCGCATGATTGTACATTTGAGCTGAATGTGTCAAAATCTTAAAAATTAACAGGTGCCCAAGCAATTTCATGCTAGAATCATCATCCGGATGCCAAAATAAACTAAATACAGCAAAAGATTTGAGTGCACAACGTTTGGTTTAGATTTGACAGCCATAATCAGCAATTGTGTACATTTGAGCTGAATGTGTCAAAATCTTAAAAATTAACAGGTGCCCAAGCAATTTCATGCTAGAAACATCATCCGGATGCCAAAATAAACTAAATACAGCAAAAGATTTGAGTGCACAACGTTTGGTTTAGATTTGACAGCCATAATCAGCAATTGTGTACATTTGAGCTGAATGTGTCAAAATCTTAAAAATTAACAGGTGCCCAAGCAATTTCATGCTAGAATCATCATCCGGATGCCAAAATAAACTAAATACAGCAAAAGATTTGAGTGCACAACGTCTGGTTTAGGTTTGACAGCCATAATCACCTTTTATTGCTTTAAATGCGTTTTTAGCGCATGATTGTACATTTGAGCTGAATGTGTCAAAATCTTAAAAATTAACAGGTGCCCAAGCAATTTCATGCTAGAATCATCATCCGGATGCCAAAATAAACTAAATACAGCAAAAGATTTGAGTGCACAACGTTTGGTTTAGATTTGACAGCCATAATCAGCAATTGTGTACATTTGAGCTGAATGTGTCAAAATCTTAAAAATTAACAGGTGCCCAAGCAATTTCATGCTAGAATCATCATCCGGATGCCAAAATAAACTAAATACAGCAAAAGATTTGAGTGCACAACGTTTGGTTTAGGTTTGACAGCCATAATCACCTTTTTATTGCTTTAAATGCGTTTTTAGCGCATGATTGTACATTTGAGCTGAATGTGTCAAAATCTTAAAAATTAACAGGTGCCAAAGCAATTTCATGCTAGAATCATCATCCGGATGCCAAAATAAACTAAATACAGCAAAAGATTTGAGTGCACAACGTTTGGTTTAGATTTGACAGCCATAAACAGCAATTGTGTACATTTGAGCTGAATGTGTCAAAATCTTAAAAATTAACAGGTGCCCAAGCAATTTCATGCTAGAATCATCATCCGGATGCCAAAATAAACTAAATACAGCAAAAGATTTGAGTGCACAACGTTTGGTTTATGTTTGACAGCCATAATCACCTTTTTATTGCTTTAAATGCGTTTTTAGCGCATGATTGTACATTTGAGCCTAATGTGTCAAAATCTTAAAAATTAACAGGTGCCCAAGCAATTTCATGCTAGAATCATCATCCGGATGCCAAAATAAACTAAATACAGCAAAAGATTTGAGTGCACAACGTTTGGTTTAGATTTGACAGCCATAATCAGCAATTGTGTACATTTGAGCTGAATGTGTCAAAATCTTAAAAATTAACAGGTGCCCAAGCAAATTCATGCTAGAATCATCATCCGGATGCCAAAATAAACTAAATACAGCAAAAGATTTGAGTGCACAACGTTTGGTTTAGGTTTGACAGCCATAATCACCTTTTTATTGCTTTAAATGCGTTTTTAGCGCATGATTGTACATTTGAGCTGAATGTGTCAAAATCTTAAAAATTAACAGGTGCCCAAGCAATTTCATGCTAGAAACATCATCCGGATGCCAAAATAAACTAAATACAGCAAAAGATTTGAGTGCACAACGTTTGGTTTAGATTTGACAGCCATAATCAGCAATTGTGTACATTTGAGCTGAATGTGTCAAAATCTTAAAAATTAACAGGTGCCCAAGCAATTTCATGCTAGAATCATCATCCGGATGCCAAAATAAACTAAATACAGCAAAAGATTTGAGTGCACAACGTCTGGTTTAGGTTTGACAGCCATAATCACCTTTTTATTGCTTTAAATGCGTTTTTAGCGCATGATTGTACATTTGAGCTGAATGTGTCAAAATCTTAAAAATTAACAGGTGCCCAAGCAATTTCATGCTAGAATCATCATCCGGATGCCAAAATAAACTAAATACAGCAAAAGATTTGAGTGCACAACGTTTGGTTTAGATTTGACAGCCATAATCAGCAATTGTGTACATTTGAGCTGAATGTGTCAAAATCTTAAAAATTAACAGGTGCCCAAGCAATTTCATGCTAGAATCATCATCCGGATGCCAAAATAAACTAAATACAGCAAAAGATTTGAGTGCACAACGTTTGGTTTAGATTTGACAGCCATAATCAGCAATTGTGTACATTTGAGCTGAATGTGTCAAAATCTTAAAAATTAACAGGTGCCCAAGCAAATTCATGCTAGAATCATCATCCGGATGCCAAAATAAACTAAATACAGCAAAAGATTTGAGTGCACAACGTTTGGTTTAGGTTTGACAGCCATAATCACCTTTTTATTGCTTTAAATGCGTTTTTAGCGCATGATTGTACATTTGAGCTGAATGTGTCAAAATCTTAAAAATTAACAGGTGCCCAAGCAATTTCATGCTAGAAACATCATCCGGATGCCAAAATAAACTAAATACAGCAAAAGATTTGAGTGCACAACGTTTGGTTTAGATTTGACAGCCATAATCAGCAATTGTGTACATTTGAGCTGAATGTGTCAAAATCTTAAAAATTAACAGGTGCCCAAGCAATTTCATGCTAGAATCATCATCCGGATGCCAAAATAAACTAAATACAGCAAAAGATTTGAGTGCACAACGTCTGGTTTAGGTTTGACAGCCATAATCACCTTTTTATTGCTTTAAATGCGTTTTTAGCGCATGATTGTACATTTGAGCTGAATGTGTCAAAATCTTAAAAATTAACAGGTGCCCAAGCAATTTCATGCTAGAATCATCATCCGGGTGCCAAAATAAACTAAATACAGCAAAAGATTTGAGTGCACAACGTTTGGTTTAGGTTTGACAGCCATAATCACCTTTTTATTGCTTTAAATGCGTTTTTAGCGCATGATTGTACATTTGAGCTGAATGTGTCAAAATCTTAAAAATTAACAGGTGCCAAAGCAATTTCATGCTAGAATCATCATCCGGATGCCAAAATAAACTAAATACAGCAAAAGATTTGAGTGCACAACGTTTGGTTTAGATTTGACAGCCATAAACAGCAATTGTGTACATTTGAGCTGAATGTGTCAAAATCTTAAAAATTAACAGGTGCCCAAGCAATTTCATGCTAGAATCATCATCCGGATGCCAAAATAAACTAAATACAGCAAAAGATTTGAGTGCACAACGTTTGGTTTAGGTTTGACAGCCATAATCACCTTTTTATTGCTTTAAATGCGTTTTTAGCGCATGATTGTACATTTGAGCCTAATGTGTCAAAATCTTAAAAATTAACAGGTGCCCAAGCAATTTCATGCTAGAATCATCATCCGGATGCCAAAATAAACTAAATACAGCAAAAGATTTGAGTGCACAACGTTTGGTTTAGATTTGACAGCCATAATCAGCAATTGTGTACATTTGAGCTGAATGTGTCAAAATCTTAAAAATTAACAGGTGCCCAAGCAAATTCATGCTAGAATCATCATCCGGATGCCAAAATAAACTAAATACAGCAAAAGATTTGAGTGCACAACGTTTGGTTTAGGTTTGACAGCCATAATCACCTTTTTATTGCTTTAAATGCGTTTTTAGCGCATGATTGTACATTTGAGCTGAATGTGTCAAAATCTTAAAAATTAACAGGTGCCCAAGCAATTTCATGCTAGAAACATCATCCGGATGCCAAAATAAACTAAATACAGCAAAAGATTTGAGTGCACAACGTTTGGTTTAGATTTGACAGCCATAATCAGCAATTGTGTACATTTGAGCTGAATGTGTCAAAATCTTAAAAATTAACAGGTGCCCAAGCAATTTCATGCTAGAATCATCATCCGGATGCCAAAATAAACTAAATACAGCAAAAGATTTGAGTGCACAACGTCTGGTTTAGGTTTGACAGCCATAATCACCTTTTTATTGCTTTAAATGCGTTTTTAGCGCATGATTGTACATTTGAGCTGAATGTGTCAAAATCTTAAAAATTAACAGGTGCCCAAGCAATTTCATGCTAGAATCATCATCCGGATGCCAAAATAAACTAAATACAGCAAAAGATTTGAGTGCACAACGTTTGGTTTAGATTTGACAGCCATAATCAGCAATTGTGTACATTTGAGCTGAATGTGTCAAAATCTTAAAAATTAACAGGTGCCCAAGCAATTTCATGCTAGAATCATCATCCGGATGCCAAAATAAACTAAATACAGCAAAAGATTTGAGTGCACAACGTTTGGTTTAGATTTGACAGCCATAATCAGCAATTGTGTACATTTGAGCTGAATGTGTCAAAATCTTAAAAATTAACAGGTGCCCAAGCAAATTCATGCTAGAATCATCATCCGGATGCCAAAATAAACTAAATACAGCAAAAGATTTGAGTGCACAACGTTTGGTTTAGGTTTGACAGCCATAATCACCTTTTTATTGCTTTAAATGCGTTTTTAGCGCATGATTGTACATTTGAGCTGAATGTGTCAAAATCTTAAAAATTAACAGGTGCCCAAGCAATTTCATGCTAGAAACATCATCCGGATGCCAAAATAAACTAAATACAGCAAAAGATTTGAGTGCACAACGTTTGGTTTAGATTTGACAGCCATAATCAGCAATTGTGTACATTTGAGCTGAATGTGTCAAAATCTTAAAAATTAACAGGTGCCCAAGCAATTTCATGCTAGAATCATCATCCGGATGCCAAAATAAACTAAATACAGCAAAAGATTTGAGTGCACAACGTCTGGTTTAGGTTTGACAGCCATAATCACCTTTTTATTGCTTTAAATGCGTTTTTAGCGCATGATTGTACATTTGAGCTGAATGTGTCAAAATCTTAAAAATTAACAGGTGCCCAAGCAATTTCATGCTAGAATCATCATCCGGATGCCAAAATAAACTAAATACAGCAAAAGATTTGAGTGCACAACGTTTGGTTTAGGTTTGACAGCCATAATCACCTTTTTATTGCTTTAAATGCGTTTTTAGCGCATGATTGTACATTTGAGCTGAATGTGTCAAAATCTTAAAAATTAACAGGTGCCAAAGCAATTTCATGCTAGAATCATCATCCGGATGCCAAAATAAACTAAATACAGCAAAAGATTTGAGTGCACAACGTTTGGTTTAGATTTGACAGCCATAATCAGCAATTGTGTACATTTGAGCTGAATGTGTCAAAATCTTAAAAATTAACAGGTGCCCAAGCAAATTCATGCTAGAATCATCATCCGGATGCCAAAATAAACTAAATACAGCAAAAGATTTGAGTGCACAACGTTTGGTTTAGGTTTGACAGCCATAATCACCTTTTTATTGCTTTAAATGCGTTTTTAGCGCATGATTGTACATTTGAGCTGAATGTGTCAAAATCTTAAAAATTAACAGGTGCCCAAGCAATTTCATGCTAGAAACATCATCCGGATGCCAAAATAAACTAAATACAGCAAAAGATTTGAGTGCACAACGTTTGGTTTAGATTTGACAGCCATAATCAGCAATTGTGTACATTTGAGCTGAATGTGTCAAAATCTTAAAAATTAACAGGTGCCCAAGCAATTTCATGCTAGAATCATCATCCGGATGCCAAAATAAACTAAATACAGCAAAAGATTTGAGTGCACAACGTTTGGTTTAGGTTTGACAGCCATAATCACCTTTTTATTGCTTTAAATGCGTTTTTAGCGCATGATTGTACATTTGAGCTGAATGTGTCAAAATCTTAAAAATTAACAGGTGCCCAAGCAATTTCATGCTAGAAACATCATCCGGATGCCAAAATAAACTAAATACAGCAAAAGATTTGAGTGCACAACGTTTGGTTTAGATTTGACAGCCATAATCAGCAATTGTGTACATTTGAGCTGAATGTGTCAAAATCTTAAAAATTAACAGGTGCCCAAGCAATTTCATGCTAGAATCATCATCCGGATGCCAAAATAAACTAAATACAGCAAAAGATTTGAGTGCA